>NC_041224.1:134544068-134568743 GCF_002837175.3 Physeter macrocephalus
CAGTCAGGTGTGGACAGAAACTCTAGGGACACCCCCACCCCCCCCCCCCCCCCGCCACACACACACTCCCTGTCATGTGTTAATCTGGCAGGAAAATGGGGTCCTTATCAAGATGGGCCAGACAGAGGTGGTGAGGCAGGGAGAGAAGCTGGTTAGGGACTCCCTGCCGGAGTCAGCGGCGCTCCGTTTGCTGATGGAGAGAGCTGAGGGCCAGCTGGGAAAAGCTGGGAAAGACCAGGGCCAGGGAAATTAGGCATGGCTCACCCAAGCACACATAACCTTGGATAAAAGATCAGACTCAAGTTTATTTACAAACAACAGTGCATTACTTGAATTCCCCAAAGTAACACTCCCAGAAGAGTATTAACTATTAACTAGAAGTCCTTCCAGATTGCAAACTTGTCTTGGAGCAATAATAAAATATCTCGCCTCTTCTGTCCAAAAGAAGAGATTGGATTGTCTCTTGGCTTTGGCTAGGCAAATGTATCCTCCTCAGAAAAAGCCTTTCTGTTTCCTTATCCTTTAAAGGTGGAATAACAGTAGTGAGTCTAAAAGAGCCTGTACCTATGGCTTAATCCTTTTTTTATTATGAAATATTTTAAGTACATGTGAAGTACAGAGTATTATACAATGATACCTTACCTACCACTCAGAATTTTAAAAATTTAACATACGATTAATATATTTGCTATTTAAGAATAAAACATTACACATCCAGTTGAAGTCCCTTTTATATCCTTCCCCAAAGCTATTCTCCTTCTAAACTAAACTTCTAAATTACTAACATGATTTTAATTATTAACATATTAAACATTAATATAAACTATTAACATATTAAAGCATTTCATTCCAACTATTTATATGTGCAATCATACATTACCTAGAAAGATATGAGAGAAAAGAAAATAATCCAATGTTAAGAGAAAAGTAAATCAATGATAAGTGCAGATTATGAATCGATAAGAGTTCTCTAATGACTGTTCATAGCTAAATTTGTTTTCCTTTTTGTCGTTGTCTCCTTCTCCATCCACGAAAGAGATAATGCTATGACTCTTTCATTCACATTTGCTCGGCGGGGGCGGGGGGGGGGGGAATGTGAGAACTGATAAATAGCTTTAGTTAAACTCATTAAATTGTTGGATTTATTGAGTTCATTTAACTCAGTTAAAATAAATCAGGTTATCCCAACATAGACCACCATTAGATGGTATTATCTGGCAAAAAAATACATACGAGCTTAACTTCAGCCGAACATAGTGGGAATAAGTAGAATGTGTTTTCCATTCCTGTCTTCATAGATATCCTCTAAACTTTAGATGACCTGATATCATTCCAGAATGGGCCAGAAGCCCTGGATTCTCCCCCATTGAAAGTGTACTGCTGAAGCTGGATCAGAAGGAAGCAGCCCACAATTTGTATATCAGCACTAGTAACTATTAAATTGAATAAGCAAGTTCTGAAGGTCATAGTGAGATGAGATGAGGAAAGCTTATTTAGCCTTATGGATACTTTTATTTTCTATGAAGATGATCTGTGCTTCTTGAACATTTCATAAACACAAAGGTACAGTGCCATAAATAATCATATAAGCCAGGTATCATATTTCATTCAGATAGAAACAAATGCTTACCTTTTCTGAGAAGAAAGCATATGTTTCCAGGCATTCCCTAATGATGCTGTTTATGTATGATCAGTTTTGAGGGGCAAGATTGCATTTGTGAGAAAATTTTGTTGCTAATTTACACTTAGACTGAATCCACCAGTTGAGAGCCTCCCACTTGGACAAATGAAGAGGCAAAGAGCTTCCCTTCCTACCATCTCCATGTATAGGGCACCCTCAGAGACTGAAATCCAGACCCAATAATAGCTAACAGTTTTTAGCATTTACTGTGTGCCAAGTACTGTTTTATGTGCTTTTAAAGTATTAAGTCTGGGCTTCCCTGGTGGCGCAGTGGTTGAGAGTCCGCCTGCCGATGCAGGGGGCGCGGGTTCGTGTCCCAGTCCGGGAGGATCCCACATGCCGCGGAGCGGCTGGGCCCGTGAGCCATGGCCGCTGAGCCTGTGTGGCCGGAGCCTGTGCTCCACAACGGGAGAGGCCACAACAGTGAGAGGCCCGTGTACCGGAAAAAAAAAAAAAAAAAAAGTATTAAGTCGTCGAATCCTCACATAACCACATGGGTTAGAAGCTATTATGATCCCCATTTTACAGGTGAGGAATTTGAGACACAGATAAAGTAACTTATCCAAGTTGCATAGCTCCAGAGCTAGTGCTCTCAAGCACTAGACCATACTGCATACTTTACACAGCTCCAGTAGAGCCAATCAGCTACACACTGGCTGTGGTCCAAAACCCTCAGGGAGACTGGATCTCTTCGGGAGCCGTTCTAGGCTTTGGGACCCACTGCCCAGACCCAAAATCCAAAGGGAAAGAGGAAAACAAACTAAAACAAAACTAAGAATTAGACCTGCCATTCATTTTGAGGTGGCCATCAGAAAGTCCTGGAGACTCTTCAAATCAAAGTCAGTTTGGAGCTTCCTGTTTTTTTCTCAAGATTGGAATTTCATAAACCCCATAAACAGTTCTTCAAATGCTAATAGTTGTACTACTAAAAAGTGAGGGGAGATCTCCTGGTCAAATAAATTTGGAAAAAAATAACATTCTACTGAAGATTCACAATGAATCATAATGAATATGAATATATATTGAAGGCTCATAGAAATCCTCCAATAAAGAAACTTGTTTAATTTTGTTTAAGCTAGTATTTCCCAAAGTTGTTTTCCTTAACATTTCCATGGAACATCATTTGGGACTGGTGCTCTAAGAATGAGGTTGGCCAGTGGCCCCTTAAGCCTGGTGTGGGAAGATATAGATAGATCCTCTCTGGTCTGGCATGCCTTGAAAACCTTCCACAAGAAACCTTATAGCCTCTGCATCACCCGTTCTCCCAGCCTAGGCTTAGGAAAGCTTTCTCCTCTGAGAACTTTAGCAGGACCTGGGTTCTGAGGTTGGTGCTCCGCACCCCCAGGCCTAGGCTTAGCTTCCTAAGTCTCCTTGGTCTTTTCTCTCCGCGGCTTGATGTGTGGCCCTGAGCAGCTTGAAAATGAGACATTCAGATCTAATCCCAAAATCAGGGAGCCAAGACATTTTGTTTGGATTTTTGGAAGACATTTGGCAATTTTCCATAGAAGTGGTTCCCCAATAAGCAATGAATCATAAACATCCATTATGGAAAGGAGCAACTGTGTAATAATAGACCAGACACACGCTGTCCTTATGACCTTTTCTCCAAAGTGGAGCTAAATTGAATTAAGTTTTTTCCCACAGTAGATTACTCAGCATTTTTTAAGGGTATGAGAAACCTGGAAATTACAAGGCAAGCCACAAATGAATTGCTGTTCAGTAAAGTCACACAACTAATAGAAAGTTAATTTACTCTGTGGCCAAACGTGGCATCTAGTTCTCAGCATATCACAGAACACCAAGCCAGGAAGTGACCACTTTACAGGTATCTACTGCTCCACCCAACCAAAGATCTCAGAACATTTAAAAAGTGTCAACGGATTAGGATTTTCATTTTACTGGAGCAGAACAATACATAGGCTAGTGAAGTTGTTTTATGACATCCCCATCATCGTCTCCTTTTTCAGTTGCTAGGGAAGGTGGGAATTAGGACTGATTTTTTTTTTAACCACTTAATTGAGGTATGATTGACATAGAAACCGCTACACATACTTAATGTGTACAATGTGATGAGTTTGGAAATAAGTATACATCCGTGAAACCATCACCACAATCTATTCCATAAACATATCTATCACCTCCAAAAGTTTTCTCCCACCTTCTTTATCATTATCATTATTATTTTTTTTATTTGCATGTGTATGATAAGAATGCTTAACATAAGTTCTACCCTCTTAGCAAATTTTTAAGAATACAAGACAGTATTATTACCTTTAGGCACTACACTGTGTAGTAGATCTCTAGGACTTATTCACCTTGCATAACTGAAATTTAGTACCCTTTGACTAATACCTCCCCATTATCCTCTCCCCCAGCCCCTGGTAACCACCATTCCACTCTCAACTACTATGGATTTGACTATTTTAGATTCCTCATGTAAGTGGCATCATGTAGTATTTGTCCTTCTGTGTCTGGCTTATTTCCGTTAGCATAATATCCTCTAGGTCCATCCATAGTGTCACAAATGGCAGGATTTCCTTCTTTTTAAAGGCTGAATAATATTCCGCTGTATGTATATACCACATTTTCTTTCTCTGTGCCTCTGTTGATAGACATTTAAGTTGATTCCACATCTTGGCTATTGTGAATAATGCTGCAGTGAACATGGGAGTGCAGATATCTCTTCAAGATCCTGATTTTAATTCCTTTGGATATATACCCAAAAGTGGGGTTACTGGATCATATTATACTTGCTAAGGTGCTATCCATGAAAATCATGAAGATGGTTAATGTCATTCTGTGTTTAAGTTATAATTTTCAGAAGAAATACATGAAACTTCTCATTAGATTTTTACAACAATGACCTAAAACTGTTATTATAACAAGTGAAATCTGCACAATGGAAAGGGGGGTAGCTATGTGACATTGGCCACATTTGTTTCTATGGCTTTAGTTTCCTCATATTAAAAGAGAGACTTGAAAGTCATTAAGCTTCTTTTAAACTCTGAAATTCTATGAATATACTATAACCTGTTATGAGAGTGGAAATGATCCATTATGTAGAATTACATAATTTATATTGAACTTTTCCTGTGGGTTTGCCTTAATTCCTCAAAGAAATGGCTGTAACTGCCATCTCCTATACCTCTTCGTAGAGTGTCTGATACCATGTCTGTTTTCTTCTATACTATGCCTCCATGCCTAGCACAGGCTCTGGTGTTCAATAAATACTTGTTGACCAGCTGACATAGAAGACAACTCTGCCTTTACCATGCCACTAAAACTTCTCACCCAGAGTCTACTAACCTCCTAGTATCCAAGCCAAATGGCCTCCTCTTGATCCTTATTCTTCTTGACCTCTCTGTAACTTGGGACACTGTGGGATTCAATCTTCTGCTTTTCTCTTAGCCTTCTATACATGTCTCAAGGAGTTGGACCACCAATCGCTCCTTTAAAGGAAAATAACCCTTTCTGAAGAAGTTGGCTTGACAGCCACTTGTTATAGCATCTGAACTCTAACCCTCAACTTTGACCCTCATGTGATCTCCTAATCCTGTGTACCTGGCTTGGAGTTCAGTCTTCTGAATTCTTTGGACCAGAGCTGCCTGCAATACAGGCAAGGAAAGGTCTAGGTTCTTGGCTAGAAAATGAAGTAATAATAGAGAGGAATTGACTCAGGAATTCACCAACAACATGGACTGGCCAAACATGATAGCAGAGTCAGTAGGGGAACTACAACCAGAGCAAAGTCTGGAAATCAGAAAACTCTGAATGATATCAGGTACTTAGTCCCATAAAGCAAAAGTAGCAGGGATGCTTAGAAGCAGTGATGGCAAGGCAGCCTCCAGGGCCTGATTGTTGGCCTAGTCCATCTGTAAGGCATATCAAGCTCATTGGGCTCTTCATAAACGCAAGGCATTGAATGGATACACATAGAGCAGGGGAAAGGAAGGCAGCTTTTCATGCTTAGTGGATTCTTTAGATTTTATACTTCCTCGTGATCAAGGAAAAGGTCAAAGTTGGTCTCTTTCATTTTACAATAGCACTTATTAGGCACCAGGTGCTCTATACGCACTATTCCATTTAATTCTCACAACAACCATATGAAGTAGGCAACATTCTTCCAATTTTTCAGGAAACCAAGTCTTAGAAAGGTTTATTACGTGCTCAGACTCACTGGAATTTGGATCCAAGTCCTCCATACCCTTAAATACTCTCTTACAGTGCCTCTCAGCATTCAATAGGTAAGTGCTAGACACTTTATTGGACCTATGGAGGGTAAAAACATGAATTAGACATAGTTCCTGTACTCAAGGAGTTTATGTTTTAATGGGATAAATAGGATCCAATCAAATAGGTATCAAACAAAGCAGAATTAAGTGCCATAGGAAATTAAAACAACTATAGCAATTGGAGACAGTGAATAATATGAGTACAGGTATCAGAGAAGAAAAGCACAAGATGGACACAGGAATGTTGACTAATGCAGGACTGCTAGGGAGGATAAAGCTTGAAAGGGGTAGGAGAAGATGCAGTCAGAATGGAAGTTTGAGATGGATAATGAAGAACTTTAAATTTCCAGCCTAGATTTGATTGTATTCATTCCAGAGAACAATCGATGTTTTCAAGCAGGAGGGTGCTTTCGATAAAGAAGTCTGGAAGTGGTCTGCAGTGAAGATTGAAAGTGGATCAGCTTGAGTGAGAAAGAATATTAAGGAGGTTGGAAACTATGGAGGCCAAGAACTCCAGCCAAGAGGTAGAGAACTGAATTAGAGAGGGACAAGAGGGACTAGGGGAAAGGGGACGGATAGGAAGTGAGATTAAGAAAAGTTGGTAAACAAATAAATGTGGGAAATAAGTGAGAAAAGAAGTAAAAATGACTCTAAGATTTTCACCCTGGATGATTAGAAAAATGATGGTGTCAGCATCAGAAATGATAGTGGAGCTCAGAAAGGAACTGAGGAGGAAGCGGGCTTAAAGGGAAAGTGATGAATACAATACCAACATGGACATGTTCACAAGAAGTTCAGGGGCAAACACCAGGTAGGAACTGAAAGTGTAGGACAGATGATCAGAAGATCAGTCAGGGCTGGATAGAGAAATGGCTGTGTCCCACGCATGAAGAATTAAAGCCATGCCAGAACCATGGGAAAGAAATCTTTCATTCATTCAATTAATTTTTATTGAGCCCTTATTCGATACCAAACACTGTCTGAGGTCTTAGGGACATCATGGTAATGGAAGTCTTGCCTTCATGGAATTTATTTTCTAGAATGTAGACCAAAGAGAAGAAGATCAAAGGTGGAACCTTAGAGAACATTTACTCTTAGAAGATGGAAGGGGAAGGAAAACAAGGCAGGGAACAGACAGAATTCTATGTCTCAGATATTGAAAGAGCAGAAATTTCAAGAAAGAAAGAGTGGAAATATTGCAGAGAATTAATTTGTTATAATAATTCCATAAACATTCATTAAGTGCCTTGAACCTGCCAAACATAGAACAGAAGATGAGAAAAGAGTCTACACTTGGGAAGCTTACATTCCAGTAAAAGGCTGCAAAGGTAAACAAATTAAACAAGATAATTATTCATTGTCATAAGTGCCATAAAGAAATGAACAGGATGAAGAAGTGAGGAGATGCTGGAAGAGAGAGGAGGCTTTATAGGCTGCCAGGTGAGACCTCTTAAAGCAGTGACATTTGAACTGAGACCTGAGAATGATTAGCTATTACAGAGCCATGGAAAGAATGTTCTAGGTAGAAAGAACAACAAATGCAAAAGTGTGACATCATTAGAAAGGGTCATCAGAGGAGCAGAAAGGAAGCCATTGTGGCCGGAGCCTACTGAACAGGAAGAGGACTGCTATGAAATGAGGCTGGACAAACAACTGCCCATGGGCCAGCAGAGAGTTTGATCTGTGACAGAGAAGATAAGGAAAGGGCCAGATTTGGACTGAAAATGAATAGAATTTGTTGAGAGATTGGCTATGGGAGAGGAAGGAAAGGGGAAATCAAAGCTCCTCCGCTAGAGTAATCAGGTGGATCCTGGTGCCATTTCTTTTGATGTGAAAGACTGGGAGAAAAATACATTAGAGCAATAAAGAGCTCCATTTAGGATATATAAAATTCAAGATACCTGTGTGAATATTGATTGGATTGCCAAATAATGGGTTTTGGCAATAAGGCTATTGTTTTCTAATTGGAGATGTGGTCCATGGTAGTTCTGAGGTAATACCCTTAAAGACACTTCCCTTCTAGCTCCAGAAGAAAGTCTCTGTGAAGTATCTAATTGGTGTGATTTGGGCTCAGTGCCCAAGTACAAATAGACTCCTAAGACAGGATCTTACCTGTCACATTCCCATTCTTCTTGCTGGTGGGCAATGGGGCCAGAGAAAGTATGCAGGGTCTGTTACCAGAAAGAAGGTGGAAGGGTTTGCCACACAGACAACAAACATAACCGCCAAAGGCAGAAGAGTTGGCTCTACTCCTGCCCATATGGAAAATTTTTTTCTGGTGTCTTCTCTGCTAAAATATCACAACAATTTGTATTTTGTTTTATTAGAGACAAAAGTCACACTGCAAAATGGTAGCTGTATGTGAGCATCTTTGCCAAAATAGGCTGACTTTGATGATATAGCCAATTGGCCATCCCAAAGTGATTCCTACTAAGAGACAGAAAGGCTGAAAAATAAGTTGCCAACTTGATCTAAGTGTTCATTCATTTCCTCATTAAACAAGTACTTAATAGTTAGTACTTAATATGTGCCAGGAGATGTGGGGTATATATAGATGTACAAGACAAAGCCTTTAATCCTGTGGAGGAGACTAGATATGAACATAAACAGTAATGCAGTAGAGAATGGGTTAAATGTCATTTGAAACAAAGTCCACTATAGGAACCTAGCAATCATAATTTAAGGAGGATGTGGTACTTACGTAAAGAAATATGAGAGAAGAGGTTTTGCCAAAGTATGGAGATAAGAAGGACAAGGTGGGATAGGAGAATGGTCAACATATCTGGTGAACTAGATGCTAAATTTGTATTACAAAGTAGTAAGATATAGGGGTTGAAAGGTAGGTTGGGGCAAGATGATAGAAGGCCTTGAATGCCAGGCTTGTAGGACTGGACTTGATAGGATCCCTCTCTGGGCTTGAGTGGAGGAATTACAGGATCAAAGCAGATTTGCTTGGTGGTGAGTTGGGGAATCATTAGAGGTGGGGTGACAGGGAAGACTCAAGAGGTCACCACACCCTCTGTGCATAAGTGATGGAGCTGAGCTTGGGAGAAGATGGTAGCACTAGAGGAAAAAAGATGGATGGAAGAGAGGGTATGAAGAAGTATTTGACTGGACTGGAGGATGGGAGGTAAGGAGAGTTTCAGAGAGGAAGGAGAAGACGAATTGGCCAAAAGTGACTGAGGTTTTGGGATTAGTGAAAAGGAAAAAGGCAGTTTTGCTTCAGAAACAGGAAGGTCTGGGGGTTTGGGGAAGACATGGTTTGTTGATTTCAGACCTAATGTAGTGAGTCTGAGGCACCAGGGGGACAGCCTAGAGTAGCTTTTCATCAGTGGGTTGGGCACGTGGAATTGGGACCAGGAAAGCCACTGGACTGGAGACAAAGCTTCAGTTGGCATTGGCTGGCAGGTGAGCGCTGAAGATGTGACAGCCAGGGCAGAAAGTGTTTGGGAAAGGCTGAGGTCAGAACCTTGGAAAACACAATTAGGAATCTGGTAGTGACAGGAGTCAGAGCAGAGTCTGGGGAGGTCAGAGAATGAAAGAGAAAATGTGCTTGTGACGGAAACCAAAGAATGATCCACCAATTCTTTTGTGATGATTAAACTGATTTCAGAGAAGCAGTTATCTTGTAGCAAATTGAAAACACATCTTTCATCCTTACTCAATACCCAGGGGCAGATCCTTAGACTGAGGACAAATTTCTATGCAAACGGTGCTACCAGTTAAGTGAGATTTGTCACTCTAATTTGAACGGGCACTTGTCACATGAGTTAGACTAAAAATCTCCTGGTTTCTTGGAGAGAGAGAAGGCCTTGACCCCATAGGTAGCGTCTGGACTGCTTTGAGGCTTCCTTCCCGACTCTATGCAGGAGTGGAGCTGGAGTTGGAGGAAAGGGAGCCAAGAAACTTGACATTCAAAGAGAGGAAGTTCACACAGAGGCAGACTGGAGGGCTGGATTATCTAGGGAAAAGGAGGATTTGTAGTAGGGGAATTAGAAAACCACATCTAGAAGACATTTTTTTTCCTCTGTGTGTGTTTTATTAGGAGAAGGGGAAGAAGAGGAATGAAAATTAAAAGGGGAACTAATATATGAAAACGGCGATGTCAGATATTCGGGTTAATAAACTCTATTCCCTCATTCAGAAACTTGAGTATTACATTATATTGCCCGCTTTAAAAAATAACAGTAAGTCACTTATTTCTAAAAAAAAAACAAAAGTAATGCATTGTTGAAACTAGAAAGTGTGGAAACACACACACAAAAAAAGTGCAAAGAAAAAAATCAGATTACCTCTAACCCTAATCCAGAGAAACTCCTGTTAAATGTTGATGTATAAAATTCCATTTGGAATTGGACAATTAGGCTTTTTCCAATTTTTTTACTATTATAAACGATATTATGATGAATACCCTTATACATTCATTTTGAATACTTATTTTAATAATTTATTAACATAAATCCATTTAAGTAGAGTTTTTGGGTAAAAGCTGTTGATAAATACTGCCAAATTTCTCTTCAAATAACTACACAAATTTGCTCCTCCACCATCAATATAACAGAATGTCTATTTTTCCCCACATTCTCATCAAGTGTTTTATATTAATTTGGATTTAACTAAATACATAGCTGGGTTGAATTTTTTCCCAAACGTTATCGACCATTGGTATTTCTTTTTTTGTTGTTGTTTCATTTTTTTGTTTTTTGTTTCTTTTCTTTTTTTTTAATTTTTATTGGAGTAGACTTACAATGTTGTGTTAGTTTCAGGTGCACAATAAAGTGAATTAGTTATGCCTAAATATATAACTAATATAATATATATATACACATATAACTACATACATATATGTATATATACATATATAACAACATATATGTATATGTTATACATATATATATACATACATACATATATATATATATATTTTTTTTTTTTTTTCAGAGATTCTTTTCCCATATAGGTTATTACAGAATATTGAGTAGGGTTCCCTGTGCTATTACAGTAGGTCCTTATTAGTTATCTATTTTATATATAGTAGTGGTATATGTTAATCCTAGTCTCCTAATTTGTCCCTTCCCCCCACATTTCCTCTTTGGTAACCATAAGTTTGATTTCGAGATCTGTGAGTCTGTTTTTGTTTTGTAAATAAGTTCATTTGTATTATTTTTATTAGATTCCACATGTAAGTGATATCATATGATATTTGTCTTTCTCTGTCTAACTTACTTCACTTAGTATGATCATCTCTAGGTCCATCTGTGCTGCCACAAATGGCGTTATTTCATTCATTTTATGGTTGTATAATATTCCATTATATATATGTACCACATCTTCTTTATCCATTCATCTGTCGATGGACATTTAGGTTGCTTCCATGCCTTGGCTATTGTAAATAGTGCTGCAATGAACACTGGGGTGCATGTATGTTTTTGAATTTTGGTTTTCTCCAGATATATGCCCAGGAGTGGGATTACCAGGTCATATGTTAGTTCTATATTTAGATTTTTAAGTAAACTCCATACTGTTCTCCATAATGGTTGTACCAATTTACATTCCCACCAACAGTGTAGGAGGGTTCCCTTTTCTTCAAACCCTCTCCAGCATTTATTGTTTGTAGATTTTTTGATGATGGCCATTCTGATTGGTACGAGGTGATACTTCATTGTAGTCTTGATTTGCATTTCTCTAATAATTAGTGATATTGAGCATCTTTTCATGTGCTTTTTGACCATCTGTAGGTATTTCTTCTTTTGTGAATTGCTTGTGTATGTCTTTTCCCCATTTTTCTTTTGGAGATGTTCATCTTTTTCTTAATTTTTAAGAGTTTTTTATATAATAAGCATATCCATTCTTTATCTGTCACATACATTGCAAACGTTTTATTCACAACTTTCTATCTTCTGGTGTTGGAATTAATTTCACAGTTTTTTAAATGCATAGGAACATTTAAAATTTTTAAATATATATAGTCACATATGTCAATATTTATGGTTCTTGCTATGCATGTTATACTTAGAAAAGTCTTCCCCACCACAAGGCTGAGAAATATTCACCTACATTTTCTTAAAGTTCTTTAGTTGTTTTATATGTATTTATATATGTATATGTATATATATTTTATATATAACATTTTGATCCATGTGGGTTTTATTTTTGTATTTTGTAATTTTGTATGTGAATAGTTAATCAGTTATCCTAGCACATTTGACAAACTTTGTTCTGGGGAACTTTGTTCAGAGGGATGCAATTGGTGCTGTGAAAAATGGTTCCTAAGATCAATAAAGTTTGGACCCACTTGCATACTACAATATAATGCCTCTTTGGGGAATTAATAATAATAACCACTAGCAATTTAATAAGGAATCCTAATTAACTTCAGCTCGGGGCTTTATGAATATATTTGAGCATGGAACACTCTCTTTGCAACTCAACTACTAAATTCAAACAAATATTTGTTGCATGTCTATTTTCAAACACATAGAATTATAGGGGTTTAAAGGTGAACAAGATATAATCTTTATCCTCAAAAAGCATAAAACCAAACGGGAATTATAGTTTAATAGGGACTGTTTTAGAGGGCAGAATAGCATACTCCCTGTTAGAGCAGACAAAACCTTTAGGGCTCGTCAACTGAACTTGTACGAGGGCAGGGGAAAGCGAAAGGTCAGATGAGAGTCCCAGTGACCGTCAAATGGTGCCGTGTTGAACCTGGCCTTGCTCACCTTGGACTGACGCTGGCACACCTAACGGGGGGCAACAAAAGCTGTACAACTAAAGTTTAGGTGAGAAGAGCAGAGATACAGGTTTGAAGACATCAGTATGGAGGAGATATAGAAAGCTCTTAGGGTAGAGAGAGAAGAGCAGAGAGCCACCGCATGAATCCTGGGGTGCGGCTACATTTAGGGAGCAGCAAGGAGAGCTAGGAAAGCAAAAACATGATGGCATCAGAGAGGAAGATGGAGAGTCTTGAATAAATTTAGAAGTCCTTGGAATAGGTTTGTTTTATAGTATCATTCTATTTTACTAAAAATGAATTGGTAATTTCCTGAATGAGAAGCTTGGGACAGAAGGTGAAGGGACTTGCTCAGGGGACCATAATAAATCAGCAGCTACACAGCAGTCCACCACACATGAGCTTCAATTGGAAATGCAGAAGTTGAGCTAGGAAAGAAAATGGAAATTACATACAAGAACTACATCATTTAAAAATGCAAAGAGTTTAAAATACATGGCTATAATTTTAAAATCATCACGACTATATATTGGCCTTTCTGCTTTAGGAAAGGAGAAAACAGACCAGTGGCAGAAAGAATCGTGGTGGTGGGCACTCCATGAATTGGGGCCGTCTGAGTTGAAGGGGCAACTCTTCAGTTTTGAAGAGTGGTGAGCGTGCAGGAGCATTTACCAGTAATGAGTAAAACCACGAGAACCTCTGAAAGTGCTGACAGGGTCACCAAATGCTAGGGTTTGTGAGAAATGTTTGGTAAACCATAGGCAGAGGAGCCCCAGATTCTGATGTGGGAATGGGATACTCATTTGGCTCACAGGTAAAAATCGCTTCAGCTTGAAATTGTTCTTCTCACGGCTTCCATAAGTGCATCTTCTCTGGTTTGTCTCCTCTCTTTTTTCTTTTTTTTTTTTTTTTTGCGGTACGCGGGCCTCTCACTGTTGTGGCCTCTCCCGTTGCGGAGCACAGGCTCCGGCCACACAGGCTCAGCGGCCATGGCTCACGGGCCCAGCCGCTCCGCGGCATGTGGGATCCTCCCGGACCGGGGCACAAACCCGTGTCCCCTGCATCAGCAGGCGGACTCTCAACCACTGCGCCACCAGGGAAGCCCTGTCTCCTTTCTCTTTGATTGCTGTTCTTTGACTCCTCTTTCTCTTCCCCTTTCCTTAAATTCCACATTCATGGACATTGTTCCCTAATTCCAAGTCTCACCTCCTCTATCTGTAGAACCAATTACGTAAACTATTTTCAGAAGGTATTTTCACCTTAGCCTGTCTCTGTTCAGTGTCTCCTCTTTGTGCATAAACAAAACCAACCTCCTCATCCCTCTACGCTTAACGATCACCATCTGTAGAAGCAGTTCCCAAGGGTGGGAGAGCTCAGACAGGACCAGTGCTGAGAAATGACACTGGTACTGGCTGAGGCTATGGATTCAACCCAAGAAGTCTAACTCCTGACTTAGTATTTTAAAAGTCTGGGCAGGGAGAGAGGAACACAGTGTTCAGAAGAGGCAAATGTTTCGGGCAGCGCTAAGAGGTGGAGTTGGGTGTAAAGCAAAACGGGTGGATACAGTAAGCAGGTGTGGCCAGGGAAGCCAGGACTTCCATCTGCTAGAAAGTGACCTGGTCACTTTGACCCGATCATTCTGCCAGACTAGTCCCCTCCTCCCTCCCTTACATGCCGTTCTTGCTTTCTGCTAGTCCCCTCCTGGAATGCCTTTCTGTTGAGTTTCCCTCTGCACACCCTGTCTAGTCCAGGAAAACCCCCTCTGGTCTCCATTAGATTCACTTTCCGTGACCACCCATCACACTTACAGTATTTCACTACTCCCATAAATACATAACCTCACACTGCTTTATATGGTTACTTAGCAGTTTCACGCTTATTCCTCCCTTTCAGTGAAGGCTCCTCAAAGTCAGGGACCAGGTATGGTGTTTTGTTAGTCTCCCTTCCCATCCTCCACTGTACCTTCATAACGCTGACCACATAAAAGGTATTCAGTGAATACTTGTTTACTCAAATCCCATTAGTGACCTTTGAATGAATAAGTTCTCAATCTTTAACTTTCTATTTGTATTTGTCACGCAACGGAGATCTATTGTTTTAAACTGTATCCAGAACTTCTGTTTACAAAGTACGGTTTGAGTTATGCCATGCAGACCAAAAAAAAAAAAAAAAAACTGTTTGCTTCCGGAAAACATTTTTTATAACATTATTATTGGCAACTCATGCTGACATGGAACTACTTCTTTACTTTGGCTGAACTTTGAACACAGATTCATGTTCTCCGAGTTTCTTTTGGAGTCAACTTTTCTCTCATGCAAACTTCCTAAGGTTTCCAGCTAAATCTCTCAGTATGAAGCAGAAATGGCCATGTGTACAGAAAAATGATCTAGCTAAAAGTCCAAAATCTGTGTTCATTTTACTGCTTTTAGTTAAAATGTTCTGCAGGCGGCAAGTCCAGAATTTCCAAATGTCCGCCATTTGGAAATGGCGTAAGCCATTCAAATGCATAAGGCGTAAGCCTTATGCATTTGGAAATTGCATAAGCCCAAGCAAATCAAACCATTTTCAATTGTAACTGGGTAATAATATGGTCTACCTTCTGTCTTACTACTTGGGCTTGCAGTGGGAGCAGTAACAGACAAATATCATTTCTCATTTCCCAGGCCGCAGTCATTCCAGAACTCACCCACAATTCTGTACATGCCAATGATCGCCCCATCTTCCCAATGTCTTTGAAAACCTCATCAAGGATTTTTCTTTTCCAAATGATGACAAATTCTCATATTCTAATCTAGTAAAGTTATTCAAGTTTCTTGTATTTAAATTTTGTCTTCCAATTAGATTTCAAACTGTAAGTAAATAAACCATTTTTAACATTCCTTTGTACCTCCTACATCTGATTCCAGTATTTTGAAACCCATAACTTAAAAATGTTAACTGATTCATGATCAAGTCAACAAAAGCTTAAGTGGCCTTTTCCATCAGAGATTGCAGGTATTTTTTGGTATTCTGTATTTAGAGGATGTGGCCATCCTTTATTTATAAATTTTACTCATAAATATTTATCCTATATTTAGTTACAGGGTCATTATGACTAAAAAAATAGTTAATAGAAAGCTAGAATATATCAATACTGTCTACTGTATATGTTTAATTTTTCAAATTTTTTTTTTAATTATTGAACTTTAACTTTTGTGCCAGGCCTAGTTCCATCTTAGACAGCTTTTCTCCTTAAACCAGTGCAAGGCCAACTGGACACTATATAAAGAGCATCCTTCCTGATAACTTCTAAGGTTTACAAATAAGGTAGTACTTCTACCCCATGTCTGAGAATTAAGTCCATAATGCTTAGCAACATAGACAATGATCTTGAAGACTTTTCACATAAAGAAGCTATAGGACACCTACTGATCCCTACTGCCCAGATCTTCAGTGTACCCCAGGTTCCTTCATCTCCCCAGGGCACAGATAGCCAGTGAGATTCCATTCAATGTTGTGTACACCATCAAGCTGGCTTGGTCCTACATCCTACCTCTCTCTCTCTCTCTCTCTCTCTCTCTCTCTCTGTATCTCTTTCTCTCTCTTTTTTTTTTCTTCCTTCTTCTCTTCTCTTCTCTCCTCTCCTCCCCTCTGCTCTTCCCTGCCCTCCATATCTCTCCCTTTTCCTCCCCTTCCCTATCTCCTCTCTCCTTCTCTTCCTTCTTTGTTTCATTCATCAAGCATCTATTAACATTTATGAAGGTGGGGCCCTGTATTGGCCAGTAGAGGCATTATGTTAGAGCTTATGGTCGAATAAAGAGGTGAATATTAATAGAATGATCACAAATTGTGATGAGCTCTATGAACTCTCCCCTTCTCTCCCCTCAAATCGCACACCTCCTTGGTCCCCGTCACCTGGTTTGAGGCTGGCCTCATCTGCCACACCCTCACCTGGACTTGGTCTCTGTAGGCTTCTCCATCTCTGTTTCTTCTTGCTGATAATTTTTTATTAAGCATCTCCTTAGTGGAACACATCAAAATGCTTGCTCATTAAAGAAAGTTTCCATTGTTGCCAATGTACTTACTATATTCTTCTAAGGCAGAAAAGTATATTTTATTCATATTTTTAATATGTAAGGAATGATTCAAATCAGTTTTATTTGATAAAGCTTAATGTTGGCAAGGGTGTGGAAAAAATAGAAATTCTAATTCAATGTTACTGACACTGTAGAGTTTGGGGAATTCGTCAGCAGTATCTACCAAAATTTTAAATGTCCATGATTCTTGCCCCAGCAGATCCTCTTCCAGGACATACTTACACGAGTTGTACAGAGAATTATGTAGAAGAATGTTCACTGCTTCTGTTATAATAAAAATCTAAAACGACCAAAAGGCCCATCACTATGGGATTTGAGAAATAAACAATGGTTCAATCAGGTACAGGGATACTTGCTACCTATAAAAACAATGAGATAGGGGGCTTCCCTGGTGGCGCGGTGGTTGCGCGTCCGCCTGCCGATGCGGGGGAGCCGGGTTCGCGCCCCGGTCTGGGAGGATCCCGCATGCCGCGGAGCGGCTGGGCCCGTGGGCCGTGGCCGCTGGGCCTGCGCGTCCAGGGCCTGTGCTCTGCAGCGGGAGAGGCCGCAGCGGGCGGGGGGACCCCCATACCACAAAAACAAACAAACAAACAAAAAAAAAACAATGAGATAAATCAGTGTGGACTGACATGGAAAGGTGAAAAAAATCAAGTTATAGAACAATATAATAGTGCAAGCCCAGTTCTGAAGAAAATCATAAAGAGCAATTCTGAAAGAATATGTGAATAGTAGTCATCTCTGGATGGCTGGAATATCTGGGAACTTCCTTCTCCTGATGGATCACCACTGTAATGTTTGAACTGTCACAGTGAGCCTGCCTTATTTTGTTAAATAAGTAATCATGGCTACATGATATTTTTATAGATTAATTTACAGTGGAGTTTTCCTCCTTATTCCCTCCCCTTTATTCAAGCAGTTTCTGTCCATTTCCTCAAGGACTATAATAAAAAATAAAAATAGCTTTTCCAGTCTTTCTGGCTGTTGTGTTCCAAAAGCACAAACCCTTAGGGGAAGGGAATTTGTATGTGCACAGACAAAATGTCTTACTGAGCAGCAAGGGGAAGGCAGAGTCTCACAAACACAGGAAAAGTTGCCGCCTGATGGAGGAGCTGAGGGAGAGAGTGGGAGAACAGAAATAACCTGCACCCTGTTCTCAGTAGCTGGTGTGCAGGGCAGGAGACCGGGGTAAAAATGGTAAGATTCCAGAAAAGAAATGTCTGTGTCTAGGCCAGGAGTTACAACTCAGATGCCTACAGGGGCTAGATAAGTGACATCAGTGAGGGAAGCACAAATGGTTGTAAAAAACCAGTGAGGAGTGGTGGGCTATGGCATCCTGGATTGAAAAGGCTCACCTAGAAGGGCAGCTGTGACCCAGGGTCTGCTGACAGCTGCCCAGCATGAGTAGGGGCCCAGCGTTGCCTTCTGATTTTTCAAATCCAAAGTTACAAACTCTTAATTTTTAATTGGCTCAATTGCATAGGTCAAACTAACTGTATACCCGTCTTAGTCCTTCTATGCTGCTATAACAAAAATGCCATAGACTAGGGCAACAGACAGAAACAGAACAACAGAAATTTATGTCTCACAGTTCTAGAAGCTGGGAAGTCTAAGATCTAGGCACCAGAAGATTCAGTGTCTGGTGAGGGCCTGCCTCCTTGTTCATAACCATCTTTTCACTGTGCCCTCACATGGTGGAAGGGGTGAGGGAGCTCCCTGGGGTCTCTTTTATAGAGGCACTAATCCCACTCCTGAGGGCTCTACCCTCATGACCTAAGCACCCCCCAAATGCCCCACCTCCAAATATCATCGCCTTGTGGGTTAGGAGTTCGACATATGAATTGGGAGGGGGAAGGAGAATCAACATTCAGTCCACTGCAGTATCTGTGTTTGGTTAAACCCAACCAACAGGCCACACGTGGGTGAAATGATGGAAGAAAAAGAAGCAGCCTCTCAAAATGCCTGTGCTCCAAGCATGGGCCAAGCCGCAGGAGCTGTGGGCATCTCTCTCCACAGGTGCCAGGCAGGCCAGGGCCACGTGCTCCTTCCCACCTCCAGGGCCCCTTTTAAGCACTCAAACCATAGATATTGGATTCAAGAAGATGTGAGGTCAGCTTCCCTGGTGGCGCAGTGGTTGGGAGTCCGCCTGCCGATGCAGGGGACACGGGTTCGTTCCCCGGTCGGGGAGGATCCCACATGCCGCGGAGCGGCTGGGCCCGTGAGCCGTAGCCGCTGAGCCTGCGCGTCCGGAGCCTGCGCTGCGCAGCGGGGCAGGCCACTGCCTGTGCTCCAAGCATGGGCCAAGCCGCAGGAGCTGTGGGCATCTCTCTCCACAGGTGCCAGGCAGGCCAGGGCCACGTGCTCCTTCCCACCTCCAGGGCCCCTTTTAAGCACTCAAACCATAGATATTGGATTCAAGAAGATGTGAGGTCAGCTTCCCTGGTGGCGCAGTGGTTGGGAGTCCGCCTGCCGATGCAGGGGACACGGGTTCGTTCCCCGGTCGGGGAGGATCCCACATGCCGCGGAGCGGCTAGGCCCGTGAGCCATGGCCGCTGAGCCTGCGCGTCCGGAGCCTGCGTTCCGCAACGGGAGAGGCCACGGCTGTGAGAGGCCCGCGTACCGCAAAAAGAGACGAGAAACCCAAGGGGACCTGATGTTATGCTTTTTATCTGCCAGTACGGGTGAAGGGAGACAGAGTCAGAAGTGAAATTGAGAAAAAAAATGAAGAAGAATTATTATTAATACTATAGCTGTTTTTTCCTAATTCTGCAGGAAAAGCAGAGGTGCTCTGCCCAGCCCCCCAGGGGCCCGCTTCTCCAGAACCACAGCTGCGTGAGCTCCTCCCCTGCACACCCAGCAGGCAGGGGTCTTTGCCTCACTGCTCCTGTTCTCTCTTCCTTCCACCATCTCCACAGGTGTTTCCTTCCCTCCCCACAGCCAGGAGGAAGCCCCCCTGCCCCTTCTTCCACCACGGTCACTAGGGCACACGTGAAAGTCAGGCCCGTGTAAGTAAGAGGCTGGGAGTAAGAGGCGCTTTTGCTTCTGGGAGAAATATGAGTTCTTGGAATCCCCTGTTGGAACCTGGAACAAATAGAAACAACGTAATCCAAAGGGATTTCTCTGCTGCTGGGAATATTATAGTTCAGCCCTTCTAAGTCATGATGTGAAGACTGGCCAGGAAAACGAAATCAACCCTTGACTAAAAAAAGACTATTGGGGAGAGGCGTTTTAAACTCCAGCTACCTACAATCAAACTCATGGTTCTCTTCACCACTTTCCTCTCTTGCATCTCTACTTTCTCTCCATCGAGTCTCACAGCTTCAGGTCACACCTCTACACAGGTGAGTCAAGATTCAAGTGCAACTTGTCTGAGCGCCAGACACACACTGTCCATGGCCTTGGACACATCCCATCCTGGGATGTCCAGAAGGTCTCCCAGAGACCTATGTAAATGTTAGTAAGGAATTCCCTGGAATTGGGGGGTGGAAGTGTGGATGAGGAAAGAGGGGACCAACATGAAAAATGCCCTCCCCTTGTTCCAAGGAAATAGGGGTGTGGATCCCAAGGCCAGGGCGCTCAGCTTGGCTTCCAAAGCACCTGCTGAATTTCAACCCCTGGGGTGACATTCTTCCTCCCATCTTCCCTTTTACTGTCACTGTTTTTTCAGTCACTAAGGCCTGACATCTCCCAACCAGCTTAGATGTCAATTCTTCCATAAAGTCTTTCTTGACCCTCTGCATCCTGCTCTTCCCTCCCCATTACACTAAGTGCGCTGTAGAATAATCCCCTATTATTTGACTGCATATCACTCTAGGCATAAAGGGAGCTGGAAGGAATGAAGAAACTTAACTTTCTTGTTTATATGTCTTTTAAACAGTGATCTTATTTCATTTTATATTTATGGTTCAGACAGTTGGGCAAGAAATATTGAATTTCCTTATTTTCTTCAAACCAATTTATTTTAATTCCAAGACTCCTGCCAATCTCAGTCATTCTTGGGCCCCCTGCAGGACCAGGACCCCAGGGAGGTGCCTCTGGACCTTAGGTACCAGGACACCTGCCTGGTTATCAGCTCTGCTGATTCTGGGCTATGCCTGAGGGCACTAGAATCCTGGCAAGGCCAAGAGCTATGCAGTCCTTTCTCTGAGGTCTCACCACTTCCAGGGAGCAAGAGCCCCTTACCCCACTCCTAATCCCACCCACCCCCAAGGCTGGGGAAACCCCTCCCTCGCTGTCTCCTGCTTCCCTCCCTCCTCTCCCTGGGTCTCCCAGCACAACTTCCCCAATGCACTTAGACTTTTAAAAATCAAAAGTCAGAAAGGGAAGTGTCCCGCCAGCCAGCCACTTCTGCTTTCTGCCCCCTCTAAGGCAGGGTCAGAACCTGCCTCCCTACTTAAATGAAGGGAGATAAAGAATAAAATACAGGAGGAAAAACAACAACTTGTATCTCAGGAAATTTCTCAGCCATTTGTGTCTCATCCTTTGTCCTCTCCTCCTGGCACCCTTGTGGTGAATGATGCCTCCCTGCCAAAGGCGTCCACATCCTAATCCCTGGACCTGTGAATATGCTACCTTACATCCTAAAAGGGCCTTTGCAGATGTGACTAAATGAAGGATCATGAGATGGGGAGATTATCCTGGATTCTCTGGGGGAACCTGATGTGCTCTGTCATAAGATACCGATTAAGACGGAGGCAAGGAGGGTCAGAGTCAGAGAGCCAAGACGTAAGGATGGAAGCAGAGGTCAGAGAAGAAAGGCACGACACTGCTGGCTTTGAATATGGAGGAAGGGACAATGAACCAGGGAATGCAGGCAGCCTCTAGAATCTGCAAAAGGCAAGAAAATGGGTCCTCCCTTAGACTCTCCAGAAAGGACACAGGCTTACCAACACCTTGATTTTAGCCCAGTGAAACCAGGTTTGAACTTCTGACTGCCAGAACTGTTAAGATGATACAGTTGTGTTGCTTTAAGCTTCCGAATTTGTTGTAGTCTGTTACAGCAGCAAGAGGTACCTAATATACACCTGAGGACAGGGACTATATATGCATCCTGTGTAGGACCTTATGAAGTGTCTTGCACAGAGTACTTGAAAAATGCTTATACAAGTGAATTCTCTGCCTCTGATAAACAGAAGCCTAAGAAATTGAAAGATAGCCTACTGGACTTAAAATATGGTTTGGTCTACAGGAGTCTGGCAGGATCATGTTTTGGTTTAAAAATGTATTGTCCAGGTTTTTGCCCTTGTTCTTCTCTCCGTTCCCACCGCCTATACTGAGGGCTTTCTTTGCACACTGCTCTGAGGGTGTGGGTGACACGGCTGGAAAGAGGAAGACCCTTTTCAGCACCTGGCTTTTGATCACCCGGGGAGACACCACTTAGCTACAAGACTGGCACTGAGGGAAAAAGGAGTTTTTGAAATCTTACACACACACACACACACACACACACACACACATTCCTTTTAAATATTAAGAGCCACAACCTGGCCAAATTAGAGCATGGAATTCATACCATGAACCATGGAGCAGAAAAAAATGTGTAATTATGTAAGAGCAGTTTCCACGAAAAAGAGAGGCATTCCACGTCCAGGAAGGCAAGAGAGATTCCTAGACTCTGAGACTCCAGGCTCAGCCACAATAGGTCTCTGAGAAATGCCAGTGCCTTGCACTCTGCCTCTCTGGGCCCAGCCAGGAACAGGGTAGGGAGAACAGGGGAAACTACAGGTAAGTTTGGGAGATTCCCGGAGCAGAAAGGACAGTTGAGACAAAGCAGGTGCAGGTAACATGGCCCTGAGGGCAGCAGGCAAAGCTGCAGATGTGGGCAACAGACGCCAGGTATGTTGATGGGACCAGACCAGGTGATGCCCTTCAGCTCGACAAGGGGTGACATGTGGTGCCTGTACCCTGCCCCAGTGCCAGATGTTACAGAAGCACCCTTGCCCCATCCTCATCCTTCACGTGAGGGGGCACACTCAGACTCTTGCCTCAGCATTTAATCCAAAGAGACTGCTTGATCAAGCGACCCTGATTTGATAGTATTAAGTCTTCCCATCATTGGCAGAATTGAGTGCTGCAGAGCGAAGTCATTTCAGTTATGGAGAGACATAAACAATTATATCTCCTCACATCAAAAATTTGTACCCTGGTAAAAATTTATACCAACAAATAACTTTAAGCAGAGCTGAAGTGGAAACTTTTATTGCAGTGACACCCAACCTTTGTTATTTAAGATTTGTTTTTATCCACCAAAGTTTAAAGAAAATAATTCCATTTTATGGCTTAATACTTAGAGCATTTTTTCCTTTCTTAAGAAAAAAAGATTTTACAGTAGTTCTACTATGGTTTTCTCTGAGGCCAAGGTAAAATTAGATTTTACAGATCAATTCTACTTTTCATGTATACATTTTATCATAGGAGTCTTTCTCCCTTTTTCAAACATAAGTTGATCATTAAAAGCCCCATCCTGGAAACATCCTTAATATAGAGGGAAGATAAGAATCTGGATCCACTCAGGGAAAGACATCCACAATAATTTTTTTATGGTGTATCAGCATAACGTAGTGGAAAAGTCACAAGTCCAGGAATCAGTCAACATGCTCTCTTGGCTCCCAGTATAGGAGTCTAGTCTCCGGGTGGGAGTTCCATAACTCATTCGTACCCTGTTTCCTTTTCCCCTATTTGTAAAATGAGGAAGCTGGAAAAGATGATCTCCAAGGCAGTGCTTCTCACACTTTAATGTATGGATTTTGTCAACGTGTGCAGATCTCGGGGCGGGCCTGACATTCTGCCTCTAACCAGCTCCCAGGTCAGGCTGACGGTGCCCCTCCTCAAACCACACTGAGTATCAAGGCTACAAGGACAGCCCAGATCTAATTTTTTTTGTTTCATTAACTCATGTAAGCATGCAGAGTACTGTCATTTGTTCCCATTTTCTAAAATACATTTTGATCAGCTGGAAAAGGCCCATATTGTTCAACTTTTAAGTGAACTAGGGATGGGGATCACTGTGAAGGATTGCAGATCACTAAAAACAAATACACAAACACACATCTTTTTTTCCTCTAGCCCAGTATTTCTAGCCCCTATAGCTGCACATTAGTACCACCTGGGGTGCTTTCCAAAACTCCCAGTATGCCTGCCCACCCCTACCCCCTGACCCCCTACTTACCAATGCACCAGAATACAATGTAATTGGTCTGGGGAGGGGCCCAGTGACCAGGTATTTCTCAAAAGCTCTGATTCTCTTGTGATTCTACTGTGCAGCACAGAAGGAGAGCCACTGCAGGCCAGCTTCTCCAACGCTGAGGCCCTCCAGGTATGGCCAAGTTGCTTTTATGCTCCCACAGCTGTTAGCCATTAACTCCGAGCATTCTCGTGGAAAGCTTAGTTAGATGATACAACTCACATAAACATTTCTCTTTTGAACTTATAATTCAATAAGACTTCTCAGCAAGGGAGATGATGCAGAGAACCTAGTTTTCTTTGGTCCTTTTTAGAGAAAAACAGACAATTATCAAATTATCGTGCATCCTGTGGCTCTAGGAGGTACACGAGCTTTAAAGGAGATTTTGTCCATTTTCTCCTTCGCAAGGCTCCACGTTAACCAGCCAAGTTGGCAGAAGCCGGCAGAGGCAGTAAAAGTTCCCGAAGGTTCAGATGTCAACAGAACAATCCCTCCCCAGAGAACAAGTGTTTCTGGAAGGTCGCAGTGGTTAAAAAGCCAGACTGTCACTTGGAATCCTGGCTCCATCATTTTCTAACTATAGGTCCCTGGGCAATTTTCTTAACACCTGAGTTTCCTTATGGATAAAAATGTGATGGGGCTTCCCTGGTGGCGCAGTGGTTGCGCGTCCGCCTGCCAATGCAGGGGACGCGGGTTCGTGCCCCGGTCCGGAGGATCCCACATGTCGCGGAGCGGCTGGGCCCGTGAGCCATGGCCGCTGAGCCTGCGCGTCC
>NC_041224.1:134569135-134616068 GCF_002837175.3 Physeter macrocephalus
AAAAAAAAAAAAAAAAAAAAAAAAAAAAAGTGATGGTGATTAGGTTATGAATATTAAAATAAGTTAATGTGTATGCAGGGCTTTTTTGTACAATGCGTGTTATATAATCATTATTATTATTATCGCATAGCCCGTGAGATTAGAAGTGAGATATTACTCTTTCCCCCCTTTTAAATTATATTTGGGCATTGCCTCAGCAGGACTAGAGCACCTGTGTCTTTGTTTAGAGAACGACAGGAAAGAGGATTGCGGCGACTGGCAGGGCTGGGAAAGTCAGTCTTAGAGCCAGAAAGGTAAATTGAGGCTGGGTGGTGTCAGACCTTATGGGCTAGGCCAGAGGATCAAGATCAATCTCGTCAGCAATAGAGAGCCATTCGAAATGTTTGAACCAGAGAAAGATGTGACCGTCTTTCTGTTTTAAAACAGACCAGTGCGGAGTTCAAATGGGGTATGCGAGTATCTCGCCTCTTCTTGAGCTGCCAGAGTTTTTCTGCCCTACTTCTACAAGTGGTGCTACCACAAGATTTGCATTTGCAATTTGTGGTTTTCCTGAAGCAGAGAAGGGCCTTCAATCCACTGACATTTCGGTGTCTACCCCAAGAGGATGACAGTTGAAAAAAACCTTGAAGCCCCAATGTACATTCTGACAACTCCCAGCCAGCTACAACCCTGGAGTAATTTTATTTTTCCCTTAAATCTTAAAACAGGTAGTTGTATCATCTAAGGCACTTTGGAGATTTTCATTCCAGCCTTTGCCCCGCCCGCCCCCCATCCTGCGCCCAGCAAAACCCAAAGTAAAAGAGCAAGGTAACTGGGAACAATGTCATGGACCCTCCTGGAGCAGCTGGGGCCCTCCAGATACTATGGGAATGTCATGTAATGGAGAGGAATTGCTAGCCTGCTCTCAAGTAGCTCAGGGGTTTAGGGTCAAGGAGTTTACAACAGAGACTTGGGGCTTGGCCAGATATAATGCAGAATGTGAAAATGCTTACAGGCTGAGAAGTTTGCCCAAATCATCTCCCATAGGTGAAAACCAGAGTATGTAAAGTTAGGTAGCTTGACTCCAGCCTTCTATTTAAGAAAAAGACAAAACACTCTTAAATAAAATAAATATATTCCTTCCAACTCAGAAGTGGGAGGTATTTGGGAAGTGGAGCTGAAGTGATGTAACTTCTAAACCTAGTTCTTTCCTGATTTGGGTTATTTAACTCTTAAAATCTCTGTTCTCCCCCCAAATAAGTGGTAATATCAAATTCTCAATCACCTAGATGTGTAGAAGTTCAACAAATGCTTGTTGAGTGCCTACCATGTGCTAGCCCCTGTGTTTTTTTGTTTGTTTTTCTTAAGATTTTTTTGATGTGGACCATTTTTTAATTCTTTATTACATTTGTTTCAATACTGCTTCTGTTTCATGTTTTGGTTTTTTGGCCATGAGGCATGCTCCGCGGCATGTGGGATCTTCCCGGACCGGGGCACGAACCCGTGTCCCCTGCATCGGCAGGCGGACTCCCAACCACTGTGCCACCAGGGAAGCCCTCATTTTTTAATTCTTTATTACATTTGTTTCAATACTGCTTCTGTTTCATGTTTTGGTTTTTTGGCCATGAGGCATGTGGGATCTTAGCTCCCTGACCAGGCATAGAACCCGCACCCCCTGCACTGGAAAGCAAAGTCTTAACCACTGGACCGCCAGGGAGGTCCCAAGCCCCTGTGTTTTATTCAATCAGTTCTCATCATAACGCTATTGACCCGGGAATATCATTAACCCCATTTAGCAGATAAGGATACTGAAGCATAGAGAGGTTAATAACTTGCCCAAAGCCACAGAGCTGGAAAGTGGCAGAGCCAAGATTCAAACTTGGAATCTAGAGTCAGTGTGGCTGCAATAAAATGCAGTCACCGCCCTGAACAAGCTGAGAGCCTAGTGGGGAAAAACTGAGTGCATGCAGACATGTTTACAACCCAGGTGCCTCTGCAGGAAATCAAGAAGACAAGAATGTTGAGGGAGAGAGAAGACCTGGTTGCCAGGGTCAAAGAGGCTTCTGAGAAGAGTGGGGTAGGAAATGGGGCTGAAAAAGTGAGAGCGTATATTTTACTGGGCAGGGAGTGAAGACATTCTAGGCGGAGGAAAGAAGTGTGAACAAGAGCATGAAGGCAAATATCAGGCACATTTGGAGACCGGCCCTACTGTGCTTTAGTAAAGAAGCGTGGCAGAGGCTGGAGAGACAGACTCCACAGAAGCCAAGAGAGGTAGTGAGGGTCCTAACCAGCTAATAGTTGGAGCAAGAGAAAGTAGGAGACAGGACTGAGGAAGAATGCTGAGAATTTGGCTACCCTTTAAGACTGTGTTAATTCAGCTGTGTTTGGGGGATGTCTAGCCTGATATCTGACACATAAGACTTTAAAGACACGTTTGTTGAATGAATAAAGGGGAGAAAGTGTCAAAAAGAACCAAAGATGGGAGAGGAAGTAGACTAGGTATAAATAATTCAATACATACCACGAAAGAACTTTGAGGCTTCCCACATGAGTAAATGGAGGGTCTGTGAACTTAAATGGAGAAGTCAAGAAAACAAACTGGTTTGGAGGAATGCCAGTCTACCCCACAATGTTCCGGCAAAGGTCAAGTCAAATGAGGTGAGTACAGTGCTTCTGTAGCTCTATCTGAAGTATATGTGTCTGCATTCATTTATTCACTAAACATTCTTGAGCATTCTTTGTACCATATAGTCACTCAACAAGTATTTTATGAACATCTATAACCTATATTATATAGATGAATATAACAGAATACTTGCCTGAGAAACTCACTATCTAGCAGTTGAGGTAGAAATGAAATAGAGTAATCATAGTAATAGCCAATGTGTATTGAATATTCACTGTATGCCAGGCAAATGTACTTTGTGTATTGACTCATCCTTTGTATACCTCCGAACAGTCTTCTGAGGCGTATCTGTGGTAGGTAAAAAAGTAGCAACAGGTGCCTATTTCCTAATCCCCCGAACCTGTGAATATGTTATACGATAAGGGAGAATTAAGCAGGAGATAGAATTAAGGTTGCTAATCAACTGACGATGAGATGGGGGGAGTAGCCTGATAACCCAGGTGAGCCCAGTGTAATCACAAGGGCCTTTCAATTAAGTTGAAGAGAGGCTGGGAGGCAGAGTCGTAAGGAGGTGAGACAGTGGAAGCTAGCTTAGAGAGATGTCAAGTCTCAACCTGCCATTGCTAGCTTTGAAGAAGGGAGGGGGCTAGAAGTCAAGGAATGCAGGCAGCCTCAAGAAGCTAGAAAAAGCAAAGAAACAGATTTTCCCTTAGTACCTCCAGAAGGAACCAGGCCTGCTGACATACTGATATTAGTCCAGTGTAAAAGACCTATTTTGGACTTCCGATCTCCAGAAATGTAAGATGATACATTTTTTGTTTCTTTAAGCCACTAAGTTTATGGTACTTTGTTACAGTAGCAATAGAAAACTAATATGCTATTCTAAATTTCTTATTTAATAAAAATGTATGCATTTATTTTAGTGATGAGACAAGAGAGGCACAGAAGTATTGGGTTACTTGTCCAAATTTTGGTTACTTGTCCAAATTTTGACTACTTAACCTTGATCTTTCTTGAGAGCTTCCTGGTTTTTCTCCTACCCATCTGGCCACTTCTTCCTCAGGCTCTTTGCAGGAGGAATTCCTTTACTCCTATCCAATCTCCAAATGGTAGTATTTGTCAGGAATTTCTCCTAAATACTCTTTCTCTTTATTTTTGAATTCTTTTTCCTAGGTGATCTCATCTAATCCCAGAGTTGTAAATACTTTCTATAACCTGATTCCTCCCGAAGACACACACACACACACACACACACACACATTCCTTTTAAATATTAAGAGCCACAACCTGGCCAAATTAGAGCATGGAATTCATACCATGAACCATGGAGCAGAAAAAAATGTGTAATTATGTAAGAGCAGTTTCCACGAAAAAGAGAGGCATTCCACGTCCAGGAAGGCAAGAGAGATTCCTAGACTCTGAGACTCCAGGCTCAGCCACAATAGGTCTCTGAGAAATGCCAGTGCCTTGCACTCTGCCTCTCTGGGCCCAGCCAGGAACAGGGTAGGGAGAACAGGGGAAACTACAGGTAAGTTTGGGAGATTCCCGGAGCAGAAAGGACAGTTGAGACAAAGCAGGTGCAGGTAACATGGCCCTGAGGGCAGCAGGCAAAGCTGCAGATGTGGGCAACAGACGCCAGGTATGTTGATGGGACCAGACCAGGTGATGCCCTTCAGCTCGACAAGGGGTGACATGTGGTGCCTGTACCCTGCCCCAGTGCCAGATGTTACAGAAGCACCCTTGCCCCATCCTCATCCTTCACGTGAGGGGGCACACTCAGACTCTTGCCTCAGCATTTAATCCAAAGAGACTGCTTGATCAAGCGACCCTGATTTGATAGTATTAAGTCTTCCCATCATTGGCAGAATTGAGTGCTGCAGAGCGAAGTCATTTCGGTTATGGAGAGACATAAACAATTATATCTCCTCACATCAAAAATTTGTACCCTGGTAAAAATTTATACCAACAAATAACTTTAAGCAGAGCTGAAGTGGAAACTTTTATTGCAGTGACACCCAACCTTTGTTATTTAAGATTTGTTTTTATCCACCAAAGTTTAAAGAAAATAATTCCATTTTATGGCTTAATACTTAGAGCATTTTTTCCTTTCTTAAGAAAAAAAGATTTTACAGTAGTTCTACTATGGTTTTCTCTGAGGCCAAGGTAAAATTAGATTTTACAGATCAATTCTACTTTTCATGTATACATTTTATCATAGGAGTCTTTCTCCCTTTTTCAAACATAAGTTGATCATTAAAAGCCCCATCCTGGAAACATCCTTAATATAGAGGGAAGATAAGAATCTGGATCCACTCAGGGAAAGACATCCACAATAATTTTTTTATGGTGTATCAGCATAACGTAGTGGAAAAGTCACAAGTCCAGGAATCAGTCAACATGCTCTCTTGGCTCCCAGTATAGGAGTCTAGTCTCCGGGTGGGAGTTCCATAACTCATTCGTACCCTGTTTCCTTTTCCCCTATTTGTAAAATGAGGAAGCTGGAAAAGATGATCTCCAAGGCAGTGCTTCTCACACTTTAATGTATGGATTTTGTCAACGTGTGCAGATCTCGGGGCGGGCCTGACATTCTGCCTCTAACCAGCTCCCAGGTCAGGCTGACGGTGCCCCTCCTCAAACCACACTGAGTATCAAGGCTACAAGGACAGCCCAGATCTAATTTTTTTTGTTTCATTAACTCATGTAAGCATGCAGAGTACTGTCATTTGTTCCCATTTTCTAAAATACATTTTGATCAGCTGGAAAAGGCCCATATTGTTCAACTTTTAAGTGAACTAGGGATGGGGATCACTGTGAAGGATTGCAGATCACTAAAAACAAATACACAAACACACATCTTTTTTTCCTCTAGCCCAGTATTTCTAGCCCCTATAGCTGCACATTAGTACCACCTGGGGTGCTTTCCAAAACTCCCAGTATGCCTGCCCACCCCTACCCCCTGACCCCCTACTTACCAATGCACCAGAATACAATGTAATTGGTCTGGGGAGGGGCCCAGTGACCAGGTATTTCTCAAAAGCTCTGATTCTCTTGTGATTCTACTGTGCAGCACAGAAGGAGAGCCACTGCAGGCCAGCTTCTCCAACGCTGAGGCCCTCCAGGTATGGCCAAGTTGCTTTTATGCTCCCACAGCTGTTAGCCATTAACTCCGAGCATTCTCGTGGAAAGCTTAGTTAGATGATACAACTCACATAAACATTTCTCTTTTGAACTTATAATTCAATAAGACTTCTCAGCAAGGGAGATGATGCAGAGAACCTAGTTTTCTTTGGTCCTTTTTAGAGAAAAACAGACAATTATCAAATTATCGTGCATCCTGTGGCTCTAGGAGGTACACGAGCTTTAAAGGAGATTTTGTCCATTTTCTCCTTCGCAAGGCTCCACGTTAACCAGCCAAGTTGGCAGAAGCCGGCAGAGGCAGTAAAAGTTCCCGAAGGTTCAGATGTCAACAGAACAATCCCTCCCCAGAGAACAAGTGTTTCTGGAAGGTCGCAGTGGTTAAAAAGCCAGACTGTCACTTGGAATCCTGGCTCCATCATTTTCTAACTATAGGTCCCTGGGCAATTTTCTTAACACCTGAGTTTCCTTATGGATAAAAATGTGATGGGGCTTCCCTGGTGGCGCAGTGGTTGCGCGTCCGCCTGCCAATGCAGGGGACGCGGGTTCGTGCCCCGGTCCGGAGAAAAAAAAAAAAAAAAAAAAAGTGATGGTGATTAGGTTATGAATATTAAAATAAGTTAATGTGTATGCAGGGCTTTTTTGTACAATGCGTGTTATATAATCATTATTATTATTATCGCATAGCCCGTGAGATTAGAAGTGAGATATTACTCTTTCCCCCCTTTTAAATTATATTTGGGCATTGCCTCAGCAGGACTAGAGCACCTGTGTCTTTGTTTAGAGAACGACAGGAAAGAGGATTGCGGCGACTGGCAGGGCTGGGAAAGTCAGTCTTAGAGCCAGAAAGGTAAATTGAGGCTGGGTGGTGTCAGACCTTATGGGCTAGGCCAGAGGATCAAGATCAATCTCGTCAGCAATAGAGAGCCATTCGAAATGTTTGAACCAGAGAAAGATGTGACCGTCTTTCTGTTTTAAAACAGACCAGTGCGGAGTTCAAATGGGGTATGCGAGTATCTCGCCTCTTCTTGAGCTGCCAGAGTTTTTCTGCCCTACTTCTACAAGTGGTGCTACCACAAGATTTGCATTTGCAATTTGTGGTTTTCCTGAAGCAGAGAAGGGCCTTCAATCCACTGACATTTCGGTGTCTACCCCAAGAGGATGACAGTTGAAAAAAACCTTGAAGCCCCAATGTACATTCTGACAACTCCCAGCCAGCTACAACCCTGGAGTAATTTTATTTTTCCCTTAAATCTTAAAACAGGTAGTTGTATCATCTAAGGCACTTTGGAGATTTTCATTCCAGCCTTTGCCCCGCCCGCCCCCCATCCTGCGCCCAGCAAAACCCAAAGTAAAAGAGCAAGGTAACTGGGAACAATGTCATGGACCCTCCTGGAGCAGCTGGGGCCCTCCAGATACTATGGGAATGTCATGTAATGGAGAGGAATTGCTAGCCTGCTCTCAAGTAGCTCAGGGGTTTAGGGTCAAGGAGTTTACAACAGAGACTTGGGGCTTGGCCAGATATAATGCAGAATGTGAAAATGCTTACAGGCTGAGAAGTTTGCCCAAATCATCTCCCATAGGTGAAAACCAGAGTATGTAAAGTTAGGTAGCTTGACTCCAGCCTTCTATTTAAGAAAAAGACAAAACACTCTTAAATAAAATAAATATATTCCTTCCAACTCAGAAGTGGGAGGTATTTGGGAAGTGGAGCTGAAGTGATGTAACTTCTAAACCTAGTTCTTTCCTGATTTGGGTTATTTAACTCTTAAAATCTCTGTTCTCCCCCCAAATAAGTGGTAATATCAAATTCTCAATCACCTAGATGTGTAGAAGTTCAACAAATGCTTGTTGAGTGCCTACCATGTGCTAGCCCCTGTGTTTTTTTGTTTGTTTTTCTTAAGATTTTTTTGATGTGGACCATTTTTTAATTCTTTATTACATTTGTTTCAATACTGCTTCTGTTTCATGTTTTGGTTTTTTGGCCATGAGGCATGTGGGATCTTAGCTCCCTGACCAGGCATAGAACCCGCACCCCCTGCACTGGAAAGCAAAGTCTTAACCACTGGACCGCCAGGGAGGTCCCAAGCCCCTGTGTTTTATTCAATCAGTTCTCATCATAACGCTATTGACCCGGGAATATCATTAACCCCATTTAGCAGATAAGGATACTGAAGCATAGAGAGGTTAATAACTTGCCCAAAGCCACAGAGCTGGAAAGTGGCAGAGCCAAGATTCAAACTTGGAATCTAGAGTCAGTGTGGCTGCAATAAAATGCAGTCACCGCCCTGAACAAGCTGAGAGCCTAGTGGGGAAAAACTGAGTGCATGCAGACATGTTTACAACCCAGGTGCCTCTGCAGGAAATCAAGAAGACAAGAATGTTGAGGGAGAGAGAAGACCTGGTTGCCAGGGTCAAAGAGGCTTCTGAGAAGAGTGGGGTAGGAAATGGGGCTGAAAAAGTGAGAGCGTATATTTTACTGGGCAGGGAGTGAAGACATTCTAGGCGGAGGAAAGAAGTGTGAACAAGAGCATGAAGGCAAATATCAGGCACATTTGGAGACCGGCCCTACTGTGCTTTAGTAAAGAAGCGTGGCAGAGGCTGGAGAGACAGACTCCACAGAAGCCAAGAGAGGTAGTGAGGGTCCTAACCAGCTAATAGTTGGAGCAAGAGAAAGTAGGAGACAGGACTGAGGAAGAATGCTGAGAATTTGGCTACCCTTTAAGACTGTGTTAATTCAGCTGTGTTTGGGGGATGTCTAGCCTGATATCTGACACATAAGACTTTAAAGACACGTTTGTTGAATGAATAAAGGGGAGAAAGTGTCAAAAAGAACCAAAGATGGGAGAGGAAGTAGACTAGGTATAAATAATTCAATACATACCACGAAAGAACTTTGAGGCTTCCCACATGAGTAAATGGAGGGTCTGTGAACTTAAATGGAGAAGTCAAGAAAACAAACTGGTTTGGAGGAATGCCAGTCTACCCCACAATGTTCCGGCAAAGGTCAAGTCAAATGAGGTGAGTACAGTGCTTCTGTAGCTCTATCTGAAGTATATGTGTCTGCATTCATTTATTCACTAAACATTCTTGAGCATTCTTTGTACCATATAGTCACTCAACAAATATTTTATGAACATCTATAACCTATATTATATAGATGAATATAACAGAATACTTGCCTGAGAAACTCACTATCTAGCAGTTGAGGTAGAAATGAAATAGAGTAATCATAGTAATAGCCAATGTGTATTGAATATTCACTGTATGCCAGGCAAATGTACTTTGTGTATTGACTCATCCTTTGTATACCTCCGAACAGTCTTCTGAGGCGTATCTGTGGTAGGTAAAAAAGTAGCAACAGGTGCCTATTTCCTAATCCCCCGAACCTGTGAATATGTTATACGATAAGGGAGAATTAAGCAGGAGATAGAATTAAGGTTGCTAATCAACTGACGATGAGATGGGGGGAGTAGCCTGATAACCCAGGTGAGCCCAGTGTAATCACAAGGGCCTTTCAATTAAGTTGAAGAGAGGCTGGGAGGCAGAGTCGTAAGGAGGTGAGACAGTGGAAGCTAGCTTAGAGAGATGTCAAGTCTCAACCTGCCATTGCTAGCTTTGAAGAAGGGAGGGGGCTAGAAGTCAAGGAATGCAGGCAGCCTCAAGAAGCTAGAAAAAGCAAAGAAACAGATTTTCCCTTAGTACCTCCAGAAGGAACCAGGCCTGCTGACATACTGATATTAGTCCAGTGTAAAAGACCTATTTTGGACTTCCGATCTCCAGAAATGTAAGATGATACATTTTTTGTTTCTTTAAGCCACTAAGTTTATGGTACTTTGTTACAGTAGCAATAGAAAACTAATATGCTATTCTAAATTTCTTATTTAATAAAAATGTATGCATTTATTTTAGTGATGAGACAAGAGAGGCACAGAAGTATTGGGTTACTTGTCCAAATTTTGGTTACTTGTCCAAATTTTGACTACTTAACCTTGATCTTTCTTGAGAGCTTCCTGGTTTTTCTCCTACCCATCTGGCCACTTCTTCCTCAGGCTCTTTGCAGGAGGAATTCCTTTACTCCTATCCAATCTCCAAATGGTAGTATTTGTCAGGAATTTCTCCTAAATACTCTTTCTCTTTATTTTTGAATTCTTGTTCCTAGGTGATCTCATCTAATCCCAGAGTTGTAAATACTTTCTATAACCTGATTCCTCCCGAAGTAATATTCCTAATTGAGACCCCTCCTCTAAGCTTTACACTTGTAAGCTTGTCATCTCTCCATTCGACATCATTTGGGGGTATAGGATAGCATACAAACATTTCAAACCCAACAGGTTCAAAACAGAATCAATACCTCCCACAAAACCAGTTCCCCGCCCGCCACGTTCAGTTACGTTCGGCTTAAGTCAAAAAGAGGAGTCAAGCTTCATTTCTCTCTTTCCCTCAACCTCTGTGTTCACCCCACCAGCAAGCCATCCACTTTTGTCTGCCTTCACTACTGCCAGCCTCGTCCAAGCTACCATCATTTTTCACCCCAGCATCATAGTCACTTCCCTTCAGCCTCTGCTTCTAACCTTGTTCCTCCGTGGATCTATTTTCCTCACCACAATGAGAGTGTCCTTCTTAGGCAGTAAGTCAGATCTTATCATGTCCCGGCTTAACACCCTTAAATGGCTTCCACTGGACTTAGAATAAGATCCCAACTCCTTTGCAATGACTGGTGAAGCCCTGCCCAATCCAGCTGGTGCCCACCTCACCTGCTACCACTGACCCTCAATCATTCACCTTTTTCCATTCACAAGGGTATTCTCTCAGCTGCTCAACCCCTGAAGTTCTTTCCTGCCTCGTGGTTTTTATATCTGTGGCTTCCCGTTGGTGGGGTGCATGTGCATACATACGCATACACACACTCACACACACGCACACACACACACACCACGCATGCCTTTCGTCTATTACTCGTTCTTCAATTTTAGCTTAACTCCTTCCTAAAAAAAAAAAAAAAAAAAAAAAAAAAAAGTGATGGTGATTAGGTTATGAATATTAAAATAAGTTAATGTGTATGCAGGGCTTTTTTGTACAATGCGTGTTATATAATCATTATTATTATTATCGCATAGCCCGTGAGATTAGAAGTGAGATATTACTCTTTCCCCCCTTTTAAATTATATTTGGGCATTGCCTCAGCAGGACTAGAGCACCTGTGTCTTTGTTTAGAGAACGACAGGAAAGAGGATTGCGGCGACTGGCAGGGCTGGGAAAGTCAGTCTTAGAGCCAGAAAGGTAAATTGAGGCTGGGTGGTGTCAGACCTTATGGGCTAGGCCAGAGGATCAAGATCAATCTCGTCAGCAATAGAGAGCCATTCGAAATGTTTGAACCAGAGAAAGATGTGACCGTCTTTCTGTTTTAAAACAGACCAGTGCGGAGTTCAAATGGGGTATGCGAGTATCTCGCCTCTTCTTGAGCTGCCAGAGTTTTTCTGCCCTACTTCTACAAGTGGTGCTACCACAAGATTTGCATTTGCAATTTGTGGTTTTCCTGAAGCAGAGAAGGGCCTTCAATCCACTGACATTTCGGTGTCTACCCCAAGAGGATGACAGTTGAAAAAAACCTTGAAGCCCCAATGTACATTCTGACAACTCCCAGCCAGCTACAACCCTGGAGTAATTTTATTTTTCCCTTAAATCTTAAAACAGGTAGTTGTATCATCTAAGGCACTTTGGAGATTTTCATTCCAGCCTTTGCCCCGCCCGCCCCCCATCCTGCGCCCAGCAAAACCCAAAGTAAAAGAGCAAGGTAACTGGGAACAATGTCATGGACCCTCCTGGAGCAGCTGGGGCCCTCCAGATACTATGGGAATGTCATGTAATGGAGAGGAATTGCTAGCCTGCTCTCAAGTAGCTCAGGGGTTTAGGGTCAAGGAGTTTACAACAGAGACTTGGGGCTTGGCCAGATATAATGCAGAATGTGAAAATGCTTACAGGCTGAGAAGTTTGCCCAAATCATCTCCCATAGGTGAAAACCAGAGTATGTAAAGTTAGGTAGCTTGACTCCAGCCTTCTATTTAAGAAAAAGACAAAACACTCTTAAATAAAATAAATATATTCCTTCCAACTCAGAAGTGGGAGGTATTTGGGAAGTGGAGCTGAAGTGATGTAACTTCTAAACCTAGTTCTTTCCTGATTTGGGTTATTTAACTCTTAAAATCTCTGTTCTCCCCCCAAATAAGTGGTAATATCAAATTCTCAATCACCTAGATGTGTAGAAGTTCAACAAATGCTTGTTGAGTGCCTACCATGTGCTAGCCCCTGTGTTTTTTTGTTTGTTTTTCTTAAGATTTTTTTGATGTGGACCATTTTTTAATTCTTTATTACATTTGTTTCAATACTGCTTCTGTTTCATGTTTTGGTTTTTTGGCCATGAGGCATGTGGGATCTTAGCTCCCTGACCAGGCATAGAACCCGCACCCCCTGCACTGGAAAGCAAAGTCTTAACCACTGGACCGCCAGGGAGGTCCCAAGCCCCTGTGTTTTATTCAATCAGTTCTCATCATAACGCTATTGACCCGGGAATATCATTAACCCCATTTAGCAGATAAGGATACTGAAGCATAGAGAGGTTAATAACTTGCCCAAAGCCACAGAGCTGGAAAGTGGCAGAGCCAAGATTCAAACTTGGAATCTAGAGTCAGTGTGGCTGCAATAAAATGCAGTCACCGCCCTGAACAAGCTGAGAGCCTAGTGGGGAAAAACTGAGTGCATGCAGACATGTTTACAACCCAGGTGCCTCTGCAGGAAATCAAGAAGACAAGAATGTTGAGGGAGAGAGAAGACCTGGTTGCCAGGGTCAAAGAGGCTTCTGAGAAGAGTGGGGTAGGAAATGGGGCTGAAAAAGTGAGAGCGTATATTTTACTGGGCAGGGAGTGAAGACATTCTAGGCGGAGGAAAGAAGTGTGAACAAGAGCATGAAGGCAAATATCAGGCACATTTGGAGACCGGCCCTACTGTGCTTTAGTAAAGAAGCGTGGCAGAGGCTGGAGAGACAGACTCCACAGAAGCCAAGAGAGGTAGTGAGGGTCCTAACCAGCTAATAGTTGGAGCAAGAGAAAGTAGGAGACAGGACTGAGGAAGAATGCTGAGAATTTGGCTACCCTTTAAGACTGTGTTAATTCAGCTGTGTTTGGGGGATGTCTAGCCTGATATCTGACACATAAGACTTTAAAGACACGTTTGTTGAATGAATAAAGGGGAGAAAGTGTCAAAAAGAACCAAAGATGGGAGAGGAAGTAGACTAGGTATAAATAATTCAATACATACCACGAAAGAACTTTGAGGCTTCCCACATGAGTAAATGGAGGGTCTGTGAACTTAAATGGAGAAGTCAAGAAAACAAACTGGTTTGGAGGAATGCCAGTCTACCCCACAATGTTCCGGCAAAGGTCAAGTCAAATGAGGTGAGTACAGTGCTTCTGTAGCTCTATCTGAAGTATATGTGTCTGCATTCATTTATTCACTAAACATTCTTGAGCATTCTTTGTACCATATAGTCACTCAACAAATATTTTATGAACATCTATAACCTATATTATATAGATGAATATAACAGAATACTTGCCTGAGAAACTCACTATCTAGCAGTTGAGGTAGAAATGAAATAGAGTAATCATAGTAATAGCCAATGTGTATTGAATATTCACTGTATGCCAGGCAAATGTACTTTGTGTATTGACTCATCCTTTGTATACCTCCGAACAGTCTTCTGAGGCGTATCTGTGGTAGGTAAAAAAGTAGCAACAGGTGCCTATTTCCTAATCCCCCGAACCTGTGAATATGTTATACGATAAGGGAGAATTAAGCAGGAGATAGAATTAAGGTTGCTAATCAACTGACGATGAGATGGGGGGAGTAGCCTGATAACCCAGGTGAGCCCAGTGTAATCACAAGGGCCTTTCAATTAAGTTGAAGAGAGGCTGGGAGGCAGAGTCGTAAGGAGGTGAGACAGTGGAAGCTAGCTTAGAGAGATGTCAAGTCTCAACCTGCCATTGCTAGCTTTGAAGAAGGGAGGGGGCTAGAAGTCAAGGAATGCAGGCAGCCTCAAGAAGCTAGAAAAAGCAAAGAAACAGATTTTCCCTTAGTACCTCCAGAAGGAACCAGGCCTGCTGACATACTGATATTAGTCCAGTGTAAAAGACCTATTTTGGACTTCCGATCTCCAGAAATGTAAGATGATACATTTTTTGTTTCTTTAAGCCACTAAGTTTATGGTACTTTGTTACAGTAGCAATAGAAAACTAATATGCTATTCTAAATTTCTTATTTAATAAAAATGTATGCATTTATTTTAGTGATGAGACAAGAGAGGCACAGAAGTATTGGGTTACTTGTCCAAATTTTGGTTACTTGTCCAAATTTTGACTACTTAACCTTGATCTTTCTTGAGAGCTTCCTGGTTTTTCTCCTACCCATCTGGCCACTTCTTCCTCAGGCTCTTTGCAGGAGGAATTCCTTTACTCCTATCCAATCTCCAAATGGTAGTATTTGTCAGGAATTTCTCCTAAATACTCTTTCTCTTTATTTTTGAATTCTTTTTCCTAGGTGATCTCATCTAATCCCAGAGTTGTAAATACTTTCTATAACCTGATTCCTCCCGAAGTAATATTCCTAATTGAGACCCCTCCTCTAAGCTTTACACTTGTAAGCTTGTCCTCTCTCCATTCGACATCATTTGGGGGTATAGGATAGCATACAAACATTTCAAACCCAGCATGTTCAAAACAGAATCAATACCTCCCACAAAACCAGTTCCCCGCCCGCCACGTTCAGTTACGTTCGGCTTAAGTCAAAAAGAGGAGTCAAGCTTCATTTCTCTCTTTCCCTCAACCTCTGTGTTCACCCCACCAGCAAGCCATCCACTTTTGTCTGCCTTCACTACTGCCAGCCTCGTCCAAGCTACCATCATTTTTCACCCCAGCATCATAGTCACTTCCCTTCAGCCTCTGCTTCTAACCTTGTTCCTCCGTGGATCTATTTTCCTCACCACAATGAGAGTGTCCTTCTTAGGCAGTAAGTCAGATCTTATCATGTCCCGGCTTAACACCCTTAAATGGCTTCCACTGGACTTAGAATAAGATCCCAACTCCTTTGCAATGACTGGTGAAGCCCTGCCCAATCCAGCTGGTGCCCACCTCACCTGCTACCACTGACCCTCAATCATTCACCTTTTTCCATTCACAAGGGTATTCTCTCAGCTGCTCAACCCCTGAAGTTCTTTCCTGCCTCGTGGTTTTTATATCTGTGGCTTCCCGTTGGTGGGGTGCATGTGCATACATACGCATACACACACTCACACACACGCACACACACACACACCACGCATGCCTTTCGTCTATTACTCGTTCTTCAATTTTAGCTTAACTCCTTCCTCCTCAGACAGGCCAACACCTACCATGCTATCTAAAGCACTTTTACTCTGCCCCTCAATCCCTCTCCAACCTGCTACTCTATCCCAGCCCCCATTTGTTTCCTTTTAGGACTCATTACAACTTGCAGTTCTTCGTCAGTTTGGTTACTTGTTTGGGGTTTCTTTTTTTTCCCCTCCAACTATATAAGAGGTTTTTCAGAGGGGAAGATGACTTTTGTCTTCCCAGAAGAAAAAAAAAAAAAAAAAAAAAAAAAAAAAAGTGATGGTGATTAGGTTATGAATATTAAAATAAGTTAATGTGTATGCAGGGCTTTTTTGTACAATGCGTGTTATATAATCATTATTATTATTATCGCATAGCCCGTGAGATTAGAAGTGAGATATTACTCTTTCCCCCCTTTTAAATTATATTTGGGCATTGCCTCAGCAGGACTAGAGCACCTGTGTCTTTGTTTAGAGAACGACAGGAAAGAGGATTGCGGCGACTGGCAGGGCTGGGAAAGTCAGTCTTAGAGCCAGAAAGGTAAATTGAGGCTGGGTGGTGTCAGACCTTATGGGCTAGGCCAGAGGATCAAGATCAATCTCGTCAGCAATAGAGAGCCATTCGAAATGTTTGAACCAGAGAAAGATGTGACCGTCTTTCTGTTTTAAAACAGACCAGTGCGGAGTTCAAATGGGGTATGCGAGTATCTCGCCTCTTCTTGAGCTGCCAGAGTTTTTCTGCCCTACTTCTACAAGTGGTGCTACCACAAGATTTGCATTTGCAATTTGTGGTTTTCCTGAAGCAGAGAAGGGCCTTCAATCCACTGACATTTCGGTGTCTACCCCAAGAGGATGACAGTTGAAAAAAACCTTGAAGCCCCAATGTACATTCTGACAACTCCCAGCCAGCTACAACCCTGGAGTAATTTTATTTTTCCCTTAAATCTTAAAACAGGTAGTTGTATCATCTAAGGCACTTTGGAGATTTTCATTCCAGCCTTTGCCCCGCCCGCCCCCCATCCTGCGCCCAGCAAAACCCAAAGTAAAAGAGCAAGGTAACTGGGAACAATGTCATGGACCCTCCTGGAGCAGCTGGGGCCCTCCAGATACTATGGGAATGTCATGTAATGGAGAGGAATTGCTAGCCTGCTCTCAAGTAGCTCAGGGGTTTAGGGTCAAGGAGTTTACAACAGAGACTTGGGGCTTGGCCAGATATAATGCAGAATGTGAAAATGCTTACAGGCTGAGAAGTTTGCCCAAATCATCTCCCATAGGTGAAAACCAGAGTATGTAAAGTTAGGTAGCTTGACTCCAGCCTTCTATTTAAGAAAAAGACAAAACACTCTTAAATAAAATAAATATATTCCTTCCAACTCAGAAGTGGGAGGTATTTGGGAAGTGGAGCTGAAGTGATGTAACTTCTAAACCTAGTTCTTTCCTGATTTGGGTTATTTAACTCTTAAAATCTCTGTTCTCCCCCCAAATAAGTGGTAATATCAAATTCTCAATCACCTAGATGTGTAGAAGTTCAACAAATGCTTGTTGAGTGCCTACCATGTGCTAGCCCCTGTGTTTTTTTGTTTGTTTTTCTTAAGATTTTTTTGATGTGGACCATTTTTTAATTCTTTATTACATTTGTTTCAATACTGCTTCTGTTTCATGTTTTGGTTTTTTGGCCATGAGGCATGTGGGATCTTAGCTCCCTGACCAGGCATAGAACCCGCACCCCCTGCACTGGAAAGCAAAGTCTTAACCACTGGACCGCCAGGGAGGTCCCAAGCCCCTGTGTTTTATTCAATCAGTTCTCATCATAACGCTATTGACCCGGGAATATCATTAACCCCATTTAGCAGATAAGGATACTGAAGCATAGAGAGGTTAATAACTTGCCCAAAGCCACAGAGCTGGAAAGTGGCAGAGCCAAGATTCAAACTTGGAATCTAGAGTCAGTGTGGCTGCAATAAAATGCAGTCACCGCCCTGAACAAGCTGAGAGCCTAGTGGGGAAAAACTGAGTGCATGCAGACATGTTTACAACCCAGGTGCCTCTGCAGGAAATCAAGAAGACAAGAATGTTGAGGGAGAGAGAAGACCTGGTTGCCAGGGTCAAAGAGGCTTCTGAGAAGAGTGGGGTAGGAAATGGGGCTGAAAAAGTGAGAGCGTATATTTTACTGGGCAGGGAGTGAAGACATTCTAGGCGGAGGAAAGAAGTGTGAACAAGAGCATGAAGGCAAATATCAGGCACATTTGGAGACCGGCCCTACTGTGCTTTAGTAAAGAAGCGTGGCAGAGGCTGGAGAGACAGACTCCACAGAAGCCAAGAGAGGTAGTGAGGGTCCTAACCAGCTAATAGTTGGAGCAAGAGAAAGTAGGAGACAGGACTGAGGAAGAATGCTGAGAATTTGGCTACCCTTTAAGACTGTGTTAATTCAGCTGTGTTTGGGGGATGTCTAGCCTGATATCTGACACATAAGACTTTAAAGACACGTTTGTTGAATGAATAAAGGGGAGAAAGTGTCAAAAAGAACCAAAGATGGGAGAGGAAGTAGACTAGGTATAAATAATTCAATACATACCACGAAAGAACTTTGAGGCTTCCCACATGAGTAAATGGAGGGTCTGTGAACTTAAATGGAGAAGTCAAGAAAACAAACTGGTTTGGAGGAATGCCAGTCTACCCCACAATGTTCCGGCAAAGGTCAAGTCAAATGAGGTGAGTACAGTGCTTCTGTAGCTCTATCTGAAGTATATGTGTCTGCATTCATTTATTCACTAAACATTCTTGAGCATTCTTTGTACCATATAGTCACTCAACAAATATTTTATGAACATCTATAACCTATATTATATAGATGAATATAACAGAATACTTGCCTGAGAAACTCACTATCTAGCAGTTGAGGTAGAAATGAAATAGAGTAATCATAGTAATAGCCAATGTGTATTGAATATTCACTGTATGCCAGGCAAATGTACTTTGTGTATTGACTCATCCTTTGTATACCTCCGAACAGTCTTCTGAGGCGTATCTGTGGTAGGTAAAAAAGTAGCAACAGGTGCCTATTTCCTAATCCCCCGAACCTGTGAATATGTTATACGATAAGGGAGAATTAAGCAGGAGATAGAATTAAGGTTGCTAATCAACTGACGATGAGATGGGGGGAGTAGCCTGATAACCCAGGTGAGCCCAGTGTAATCACAAGGGCCTTTCAATTAAGTTGAAGAGAGGCTGGGAGGCAGAGTCGTAAGGAGGTGAGACAGTGGAAGCTAGCTTAGAGAGATGTCAAGTCTCAACCTGCCATTGCTAGCTTTGAAGAAGGGAGGGGGCTAGAAGTCAAGGAATGCAGGCAGCCTCAAGAAGCTAGAAAAAGCAAAGAAACAGATTTTCCCTTAGTACCTCCAGAAGGAACCAGGCCTGCTGACATACTGATATTAGTCCAGTGTAAAAGACCTATTTTGGACTTCCGATCTCCAGAAATGTAAGATGATACATTTTTTGTTTCTTTAAGCCACTAAGTTTATGGTACTTTGTTACAGTAGCAATAGAAAACTAATATGCTATTCTAAATTTCTTATTTAATAAAAATGTATGCATTTATTTTAGTGATGAGACAAGAGAGGCACAGAAGTATTGGGTTACTTGTCCAAATTTTGGTTACTTGTCCAAATTTTGACTACTTAACCTTGATCTTTCTTGAGAGCTTCCTGGTTTTTCTCCTACCCATCTGGCCACTTCTTCCTCAGGCTCTTTGCAGGAGGAATTCCTTTACTCCTATCCAATCTCCAAATGGTAGTATTTGTCAGGAATTTCTCCTAAATACTCTTTCTCTTTATTTTTGAATTCTTTTTCCTAGGTGATCTCATCTAATCCCAGAGTTGTAAATACTTTCTATAACCTGATTCCTCCCGAAGTAATATTCCTAATTGAGACCCCTCCTCTAAGCTTTACACTTGTAAGCTTGTCCTCTCTCCATTCGACATCATTTGGGGGTATAGGATAGCATACAAACATTTCAAACCCAGCATGTTCAAAACAGAATCAATACCTCCCACAAAACCAGTTCCCCGCCCGCCACGTTCAGTTACGTTCGGCTTAAGTCAAAAAGAGGAGTCAAGCTTCATTTCTCTCTTTCCCTCAACCTCTGTGTTCACCCCACCAGCAAGCCATCCACTTTTGTCTGCCTTCACTACTGCCAGCCTCGTCCAAGCTACCATCATTTTTCACCCCAGCATCATAGTCACTTCCCTTCAGCCTCTGCTTCTAACCTTGTTCCTCCGTGGATCTATTTTCCTCACCACAATGAGAGTGTCCTTCTTAGGCAGTAAGTCAGATCTTATCATGTCCCGGCTTAACACCCTTAAATGGCTTCCACTGGACTTAGAATAAGATCCCAACTCCTTTGCAATGACTGGTGAAGCCCTGCCCAATCCAGCTGGTGCCCACCTCACCTGCTACCACTGACCCTCAATCATTCACCTTTTTCCATTCACAAGGGTATTCTCTCAGCTGCTCAACCCCTGAAGTTCTTTCCTGCCTCGTGGTTTTTATATCTGTGGCTTCCCGTTGGTGGGGTGCATGTGCATACATACGCATACACACACTCACACACACGCACACACACACACACCACGCATGCCTTTCGTCTATTACTCGTTCTTCAATTTTAGCTTAACTCCTTCCTCCTCAGACAGGCCAACACCTACCATGCTATCTAAAGCACTTTTACTCTGCCCCTCAATCCCTCTCCAACCTGCTACTCTATCCCAGCCCCCATTTGTTTCCTTTTAGGACTCATTACAACTTGCAGTTCTTCGTCAGTTTGGTTACTTGTTTGGGGTTTCTTTTTTTTCCCCTCCAACTATATAAGAGGTTTTTCAGAGGGGAAGATGACTTTTGTCTTCCCAGAAGACAAACCCTCTACTTTGCTTTATGAGGCAGATAGCAACCCCAAACCACGGACAGGTTGGGACCTGCACGAGGGTTTCTTTATTTGGAGTGTTTCTTTATTTGGAGTGGGGGGCTTTCTAGAAAGTAAGTTGCATAAGGGCAGAAACTGTCTGTCTTTGGTTACCAGTGTAACTTCAGAGCACTATGCCTGACACATAGTAGGTGCTGAATAAATATCTGTTGAACGTTGAATAAATACTGTACGTACACAGTAATGTTTAAAATGGTACTGATACTCCCCATATCCAAGAGTGCTACAACTACCTAAGTAGTGAATTTGAATTTAAATCAATAAAAAATCATAGCCAGTTGAATTTACATTTTATAATATCCTTTTTTATTGCATTGATTGTGCTTATCTATATATTAAATCAACTATGCATTTAAAAATTTCATGTTATGACAAACTTGATATTTTTTTGACCTCATGACTTTTTGTACCAGTTAGCTTCTTTTGACTTTTTTTCTTCACTTGTTGTAAAACCACATGGTGCAGATTCAGAGAAAAGAAATGTATATTTAGAACAGAACAGACCAGCACACAGCATCACATTTTTTTCCCCAGAACTGGGGGTGCTAAAGAGAAGTTTTGGGGCCATATGTGATTTATAGGAAATCCCCAATAAGAAATAAAAATAGGATATAAATGCTTCAGATTATGTATAGCAAATACTAATCCTTCTCAGATAGGTATTTGGAGATGAGCTAAAATGTAGTAGCAGGTAAATGAAACAATGTTGATATGTTTAACCTCAAATAAGGCTATATTGAAATCATTAGTCAGAAAGTAACCTACTCCTTTGCATAATATCTGCAGAATAAGAAACACCTTCATCCTTCCTCCACCCTTCATTAAGGCAACATATATCCAATCCCCCCAAAGAGGACAGAAATGTGGGGTATGTAAGTCTGAGGGATTAACGTTCAATCAGTAAATTTTTATTTTGAGGCTACAGCATGCTAGGTGCTTTTGAAAATAGCATGATGAATGAATCACGATACCTGATTTTATATCGGTTACAGTCTGGTTGGAAGAACAAGGCAAAATATGCAAAGAGGCAACAACACATCAGGACCAGAGATTTTACAAGACAGTAGAGTCAGCCGCAGGGCCCACCTGTACTACTGCTATTTTATTTGAGACTTGAGCATCCTCAGATTTTGGTTATCTGTGTGGGTCCTGAAGCCAACCGCCCACAGATAGGGAGGCATGACTGTACTAACTGACCACACATGTGCCCTCAAGAAACAGACATGGCGTCAAATTTTGACTCGGAGTCTTCACAGGCTGCGCAACTTCTGTCAAGCTACACAACCTCGGAGGGTCGGTCCCTCCTCTGTTAGAAGAGGATTTCAGAGGCATACTTATGCCTCATAGGGTCATGAGGGGATAAAACGAGATCATCTGTGTGGAGTGTTTGGCACTGAGCATGGCACAAATTAAGCATTCATGAAACATTAGCTATTGTTATGCTTATTTTAGTCTTGAAAGTTATATGAGTAGTTGTTTATATAAAGGGAGATGGAGAAAAGCCTTTGTTGGAGAGTATTATTTGCAAACTGTGATATTTGTTGTAAAGCATTTATCATAAACTTAACACCACTGGGACAAATCCCACTGTGATGTTTGCCGGAAGTTTGTGAATTTGAGGTGGCACCTTCTGGAGTCAGAAGGCTCTTTTCCTCTTCTAAGATGACTTTCTTATAATTAGATGCTGCCACAGGCAAGAGATAGAGGGATCTTGTTTATGATCACGTGACCTAATATAAGAATGTAATTATTCAACAAAAATGTATTTATTTTGAAGGATACAAAATAATATCACATATAGTCATAGTCCTGGTCCTTTAAAAGAGCATATAATATGGGAACATATGTATATGTATAACTGATTCACTTTGTTGTAAAGGAGAAACTAACACACTATTGTAAAACAGTTATACTCCAATAAAGATGTTAAAAAATAAATTAAAATAAATAAATAAAAGAGCATATATATATATATACCATTATATATATAATTTATATATATATATACCATTATATATATAATTTGGTTAGTCAAACAGTCAAAGAGCAGGATTTATTCTATGAGTGATAGAAAACCCCTGAAAGCCCCTGAAAGATAATTTTTCTTTTTCTGTTTTTTTAATTTTTCTTTTTTAAGTCAAATATATATTGAGGTATAATTTACGTACAAGAAAATATATCCTTCTTAGGTGTGCCATTCAATGAGTTTTAACATGTTTTGAGCACACAACCACAACTGCAACTGAGATACAGAACACTTCCATCTCTCTAAAACCTTTTCTTGTGCCCCTTTGTAGTTATCCCCTCCCTCACTCTCAGACCCTGTTAACCACTGATATGATTTTTGATCATATAATCTTGCCTTTTCCGGAATGGCATATGAATGGAATCAGACAGTGTCTAGACTTTTGTGTCTACCTTCTTTCACTTAGTATAATGCATCTGAGATTCTTCCCTGTCTTTACATGTCTCAGTGCATAGTTTACTTTTCATTCCTGAGAGGTACTGCACTGTGGATGTACCACGAGTTTTCTATCCAGACATTTAGATTGTTTCTAGCTTTTCGCCATTAGGGATAAAGCTATTATAAACATTCACCTGCGGTTCTTTGTGTGGACAGATGTTTCATTTCTCTTGAGGAAATATCTAGGAGTGGGATTGCTAGGTCTTATGGTAAGGGTATGTTTAATTTTATAAGAAACTGCCAAATTGTCTTCTAACACGTCTGTGCCATCTTGCATTCCACCAGCAGTGTTTGAGAGTTCCAATTGCTGCATATCTTTGCCAGCCCTTGATATTGTGAAGTTTTTTTGTTTGTTTTAGTAGTTATATAGTGGCATTCATTGTGACTTGAGTTTGCATATCCCTAATGGTTAATGAGGTTGAGCATATTTTCAAGTGCTTATTTACTATCCATATCTCTTATAGGAAAGAGAATCTGTTCAAATCTTCTGCCCATTTTGTTAGTGGGTTGTTTGTCTTATTATTGGGTTATAAGAGTTCCTCATGGTCTAGATGTAAGACCTTTATCCAAGATGTGTTTCGCAAATATATTCTTCCAGTCTGTGGCTTGTCTTTTCGTTTTCTTAACAGTGTCTTTTAAAAAGAGAAAGGTTTTAATTTTGGTGAAATCCAATTTATCAATCTTTATATTATGGTTCATGCTTTTTACATCCTGAGAAATCTTTGTTCAACCCATGGTTACAAAAATTTTCTCCTATATTTTAAAAGTTTATTGTTTTAGATTTTATGTTTGGTCTCTGATCCATCACTGTAGGGTTTTGACCAGAGTTATACAAAATTTCATTTCTATTCCTAAAAAATAACTGACTATAATACAGAGAACAGATAGTAAAGCACCAAGAGCAGTAGTTCAGAGGCTTGTTGGAAGGAAATTGCAGTAATCCAAATGAGAGATTTTTTTTAAAGCTTCTGGTGATAAAAGTGGTAAGAGGTAGTTTGAAGGAAGATATATTTTAAAATTAGAACCAAGAAAACTTGCTACAGAAAGAGGAAAAGAAGAATGATGGATTACTCCAAAGTTTTTGATCTGAGCAACTGAGTAAGGTTTTTCCATTTTCTAAGTTAAAAGACTGGAAGAGTGAAAATAAAGAGTTGCATTTTGGACTTATAAAATTTGAGATGTCTGTTGGACATCCAAGTGTAAATGAGGCTTGAATGGACATCTGCTTTGTGCCTACTTGCATTTCCTTCCCCTTCTTCTGTTAAGAGCCTGGCTGCCCTGTCTTCCTTTGGGGGCCAGCCCTCACACATGTCAGACCATGACATTCCAGAAGGGTTGACCCCATCCCTAGGACTGGGCATGTGACTCAGAGTATCACAACTCCTGACCACATTGCTCTGTCTGAAGATGATGCATTTAGGACCCATGAAATGTCTGCTGGCACAGGTGAGAATCATTCTCTTTTCTGCTGGCTTGCTGAGAGCAAAGGATGCCTGGTTAGTATACATCTCACCACCACTAGCAGAAAGCCTTGATGAGAAATCAGAACTCAGAAGAAAGCAGAGGAACACCAAGGTGAGCGTTCAAGTCTACATGTTAGAGTTTGGGCTCTTGGGTCCAACGACTCTTAAATCCTATTTTTCAAAATTTCATTTACGTTAACCATTTTTATTTGTGCCAGTTTGAGTTGGGGTTTCTGTCACTTGCAACTCATAAAGTCCCAAATAATAAATATCTCAAATTTTTCCACTGAAATAGCTCTAATGGCAAAGAAAAATAAATATAACTCAGTGGTAAACTGATAGTTCAGAAAGGGCCAAAACTTGCATAAGATATCTTTACAATCTAGTGTTTCATCTTTAAATTTAATGTGAATTTTACATTACTTTCCAAAATACTTTGGGTTTCATACCAATAAAAAAGAATGCCCTCCATCTTCAAACAAAAAGTGATATTTTATAAAAATGCAACATTTTTTGCCTGTGACTCTTTACCCTATTTTGAAATTTGCTCATGACCCTAAGAGAGCTAGAACTCGTCACAGGAATTGCATGGAGGGGATTCAGATCGAGAGAATGTTCAGATCAATGTAAAGGATGCATTTGGAGGACAAGAGCTGGATGTGAATCCTGGTTTATATACTTGCCAGGTGACTTTAAGAAAGTTTCAGTTTCCACATCAAAAAACAGGCCTTCGTATTTTCTCTCTCTCACACTCATAGGCTTTCATTGTCAACCTTGGCAAACCCTTCCTACTTCACCCGGCTAGTGCAAGGACAAATCTAGTGGTGAGAGGGTGCTCATTCTTCTTGAAAGGAGATCCTTGGGAGTCGGCATACCCTAAGAACTCATCATCACTCTTAGAACTGGAAGTGTGATTGGTTACAAATGACTCTACTTTTGAAAACATATTTTAAAACAATTTGCAAATTAATGGAATATCTTCAATATACTGTGTTGACTTTTACAAAACATTTGGCAAGGTTTCTTACGGTATTTTTATGAATAGAATAATGAAAGCTAACATTACTGCTTAGGTGGAGGTGCAGGTGATTGAATAATACATTGAAAGAATATCGATTACCGGTTCTGAAGAAAGTTCACTTAACTGCACACCACAAGGCAGTCTCTGTCCTTGCCCCTGTCAGGTGCCACACTTTCTCTTAGTAATATGAGAGAAAATTACACATAATTGATTAACAGAAACAACAGATTCAAAATGATCCTGACAGGCCTAGAATATTGTACAGAAACGTTTAAAATAATAATCAATTTAAACAAATGTTAACTGTTCAGTTCATCCTTTAGCCTTGGGATAGGAAATTCTGGGCTTCAAAGCAATTCTTGTTCAATAGGTCTGAGTATATAGTTAATTATAAGTACAAAATTATTTGGGGAAAAGTGGTTGCCTTTCAGTAACTTAGCTCTGGGTGTAAATAGGAGTAAAATACCCAGAACTCAAGAAGTAAGACATCCCACATCATTCAGCACTGAGGAGACAATAGTTTGTGTTATACTCTGGAGAAAGATGTAGGAAAAGACTATACTATGTCCCGGAAGAAGTGAGCAAATGTAGGGGAGCTGGAAAACACTGAGGTTGAAAGGGGTCCTGGGATGTGTAACCTGATGAGGACCGAGACTGCAGGGAGATGTGGTCTTTATTTCTTCCAGGCTGTCACAGAGCAGAGGCTGCAGACTTCCTCCCTCTACTTGAGAGACTACGGCTAGGATGGAAAGGGGGCAGGGTGAGACGGGCTCTAGCTCGGGATGAGAAAGAACCAACAACCACAGAGCAGACTCTCCCAGGGCAAACCCTCTGTCACAGGCTGGTCTTCAACAAAGACTTCACACTCTTCCCCAGGCATCCTGAAGAAGGGCGGCTGTGTTCATCTGGTCACTCTGGACTAGATGAACTAGGTGGTGTCTTCCAAACCTAAGTTTATGTGATTTATTTACAAATTATTAAGACAAGAAGGTAAATCAGAATGACACCAGCCCATTACAATGTCCCTATTTTCACAAACACAGGGCAAGGCAGGAGGTGCCCCTGGGCGTCTTGTTGTCTCACTGTTTAACTTTGGTAGCAATTGTTTTGCTTCAGTCACTATTGCAACCAGACTGGAATTTCTATCTGGTTTTATTTTGTTCGTGTAGTGGTGAAGGGCATGAGCTCTGAGACAGAGCTTGAATTTTGGTTTTACCAGCGTAGATTTGAGGGGTGTTATTTCACCTTTAAGCCTCAGTTTCCAATCTGTAAACTGGGAATGATAATGGACCTGCTCACAGGGTGGTTGTGAGGATCTAATGAGATACTGCATGCAAAGAACTTGAGTGGTGCCCACAACATAGCAAACCCTCAGTAAATGTTACCTGTGATTATATGGTTGGCAGTAATAAACCGTACCTTCCTTTGCAATGTGTCTCTTGGATTTTACCTTCAAATTTACTCTGCCCTATTTTAGGGGTTGAGTTTGTTTTGGAATTGTGCTGCTGCTTTGGGAATAGTAGAATTTGAAAATGTGAAATGGGACTTCTTAAACAGATGATAAAGGGCAGCATCGTGCAGTGGTGAGCGCGGGAGCCTGGTTCCGGTCCTCCATTCGGACCAGCTCTGGGACTGGACAAACCACTTATGCTCAGCATCGGTAAAATGAGAGGGTTACATGGAATGCTCTTTATGTTCTTTCCGGGCTAAAATGGGCTAAAGTGTTTCATCCTCAATGGAGCCATGGGTGGGAAAGAATAATAAATCATGAGGACAGACAGAAGGAATGGGAAAACCGAAAAGCCTAAACACTGACTATTTAAAGTAGTCTGTGAACCAAAGTACCTCTTTATGCTTCACTGTGCAAGTAATGGTCCTTGGGTGCTATATAAAACAAGGCAATAACAATGTATTCTAATTGTAAATTACTAAAATTGCCCTAAATTTTAATAAGGGTGTACCTCATTCAACTGAGGGGAAGTTAAAGGTGACACCTGCCAGACATTGCCACACTAATCACATGTCCCTCATTATAGGCCTCCATGCTATGGAAAGTGGTCACAGCCAAATGAGATAGAAAATTGCCTGCTATATAACCCCAGTGTGTTGTTTATTTGATTTGCACTAAAATTCTGTAGATTACAGGATCAAGAACAGATGGAATTAAAAGAATCCTTTTACTGCCTGACAGCCACCTGAAGTTTTACTCTAAGCCAGGTCCACAGGCTCTCTGTGTATTAGATAGAGGCCCCAGAGGCTCTCTGGGTATTAGATAGAGGCCCCAGAGGCTCTCTGGGTATTAGATAGAGGCCCCAGAGGCTCTCTGGGTATTAGATAGAGGCCCCAGTAATCAAGTGCACATGTTTCACTTCCCCTTCCCTCCTCCTCCTCCCTTCTACTCCCTTCCCCCAATTTATCTAGCACCTCCATTGTAAGTGCACTGTGTATTCAAAGAATAAGATGCAATTCAGGTTTCAAAGAATTGACAGTGTTATAGAAGAAACAGACACATAAATTGACAATTCTAGCATAAGGGAATAAGTGCAGTGCAGAAAGGTGTTCAGAGGATGGAAGCCTTAGAGGAGGCTTGTCTAGCCCAGAGCAGGAGTGGGAGAGGTGGGAGGCAACATAAATGATAAAGAAGATTATTGAGGGATGGTGGGTACGGACTCATAAAAGCTAAATAGGAATTAGCCAGGTAAATAAATGGAGTAGGGAGGAGTGGGCATTCCAAGCAGAGGGAAGAACATGAAACGAGGCAGCTGGAAACAGCACAGTAACTACCAAATGCGCTATAAGCAGTTCCATGTTGCAGAATCGCAAAGTGCAGGCCAGAATGTGGGAAGATAGACAAAAGAGCTTGGCGTGGACTGAAGTAAGAAGGTCCATTTGTGTGATGCTAAGTAGCCTAGACTAGTGGTTCTCAGTGTGGTCCATGAGCCAGCAGTACCAACATCACCTGGGAATTTATTGGACATGTAAATTCTCAGGTCCTATTCTGAACCTACCGAATTAGGAACTCTGGAGGTGGGTCCTGCAATTAATGTTCCCACAGGTGATTCTGATGTACACTACAGTTTGAAAAACACTCACCTAGACTTTAGCCTATAGTAGTTAGGGAGCTTTTGAAGACTTAAGAAGAGTGAGATGCACAGATGCAGTTTTTAAATATTTAAAAAATTTTTATTTTATATTGAAGTATAGTTGATTTACAATGCTGTGTTAGTTTCAGGTGTACAGCAAAGTGATTCAGTTATACATATGTGTATATCTATTCTTTTTCAAATTCTTTTTCCATTTAGGTTATAGACTATTGAGTAAGAGTTCCCCGTGTTATACAGTAGGTCCTTGTTAGTTATCTATTTTAAATATAGTACTGTGTATATGTTAATGCCAAACTCCTAATTTATCCCTCCCCTGCACCTTTCCCCTTTGGTAACCATAAATTTGTTTTCTAAGTCTGTGAGTCTGTTTCTGTTTTGTAAGTAAGTTCATTTGTACCATTTTTTTTAGATTCCACATATAAGCAATATCATATGATACTCGTCTTTCTCCGTTTGACTTACTTCACTTAGCACGATAATCTCTAGGTCCATCCATGTTGCTACAAATGGCATTATTTCATTCTTTTTTATGGCTGAGTAGTGGTCCATTGTATATATGTACCACATCTTCTTTATCCATTCATCTGTCGAGAGACATTTAGGTTGCTTCCATGTCTTGCCTATTGTAAATAGTGCTGCAATGAACATTGGGGTGCATGCATCTTTTCGACTTATGGTTTTCTCCAAATATATGCCTAGGAGTGGGGTTACTGGATCATATGGTAGCTCTATTTTTACTTTTTTAAGGAACCTCCATACTGTTCTCCATAGCGCCTGTACCAATTTACATTCCCACCAACAGTGTAGGAGGGTTCCCTTTTCTCCACACCCTCTCCAGCATTTATTGTTTGTAGACTTTTTGATGATGGCCATTCTGACTGGTGTGAGATGATATCTCATTGTAGTTTTGATTTGCGTTTCTCTAATAATTAGCAATGTTGAACATATTATCATGTGCCTCTTGGCTATCTGTATGTCTTCTTTGGAGAAATGTCTATTTAGGTCTTCTGCCCATTTTTGATGGGGTTGTTTGTTTCTTTGATATTGAGCTGCATGAGCTGTTTGTATATTTTGGTGATTAATCCCTTGTCAGTCGCATTGTTTGCAAATATTTTCTCCCACTCTGTGGGTCGTCTTTTCTTTTTGTTTATGGTGTCCTTTGCTGTGCAAAAGCTTTTAAGTTTAATTAGGTCCCATTTGCTTATTTTTGTTTTTATTTTCATTACTCTAGGAGGTGGATCCTAAAAGATTGCTGTGATTTATGTCAAAGTGTTCTGCCTATGTTTTCCTCTAAGAGTTTTATGGTATATGGCCTTACATTTAGGTCTTTAATCCATTTTGAGTTTATTTTTGTGTATGGTGTTAGGGAGTGTTCTAATTCTATTCCTTTACATGTAGCTGTCCAGTTTTCCCATCACCACTTATTGAAGAGACTGTCTTTTCTCCATTGTTTATTTTGACCTTCTTAGTCATAGATTAGGTGACCATAGGTGTGTGGTTTATCTCTGGGCTTTCTATCCTGTTCCATTGATCTATATTTCTGTTTTTGTGCCAGAACCATATTACTTTGGTTACACAGATGCATTTTAAGTCCCTGCTCAGGTTCCTACTTCTCCTCAAAATCCCCATACCCATGAATAGCAGAACCAATATGATGACCTTCTAGCTCAGAGAAGTCTTATGACTTCATGGTTTGCTGGGCCATGCAACATTGGATAGCAGGGTCCCAGCTCATCAGATATTTCTGGAAGCCCATTTCTATTACAAGGTACATCTTCTCCTATTATTCCTACCCAAACAATGCGACTAAATGGAGAGGATTCTGACACCGTTTCTAGATAGTTCTAGCTGGAAGATCAAATTCCTTTAGGCCCACCACTGAGTTCTGAAACCACAATGCTGTCAACATGTCACCCCACAACTTCACAGGTTTTAATCCCCCTCACACCTGCCACCAATTCTGCAGAACTTGGTGAACATCAGTCCAGGTTCTCCTTCCTTCCCAAGTTCCTGTAGGCGTCAACCAAGAGAGAATCCACCACTCCCTGATTCTGTGGCCCCATCTTGATTTAATCTTTTCACTGGTCCTGTAAAAAACAAATTAGGAATATGATCTCAAATAAACAATTCCTTGCCTTTCATGATTTTTAGAGATTATTGCTTTAATGAAAGGCCACTCAAGAGATGGACTTGCATTTGAGAAGCAAAGTCAATTATATCTTCTTAGATAGGTATAAAACTATAGAGCTGGATAGAATCAAGCTACTGGGAAAGATGGGTCCTGAAAAATCCTTATCATAGAGGTAATATCTTTACAGGCTACAAAAAATATATATATTTGGCACATTTTGGGATAGTCCCCCCATATCAGTCAAAAATTACACTGAAAAATTTACTAAAAAATCTCATTCAGATACCAGATATATGTAAACTTTGAGAAGTTGGTTCATCCTAACTGTAACCCTGTAATTTCAAGTTTTATTTTTAGCAGTGGGATATTTTCTAAGCACTATTTGCACCATCTTCCAGTATATAAAAGTCAAACCAGGGCTTCCCTGGTGGCGCAGTGGTTGAGAATCCGCTTGCCTATGCAGGGGACACGGGTTCGTGCCCCGGTCCGGGAAGATCCCACATGCCGCAGAGCGGCTGGGCCCGTGAGCCATGGCCTCTGAGCCTGTGCGTCCAGAGCCTGTGCTCCGCAATGGGAGAGGCCACAACAGTGAGAGGCCCACGTACCACACACACACACACACACAAAAAGTCAAACCATTCAGGTTGAAGCTCAGAAAGGGAAGAACAGAGAGCACCTCCTCTCGGCACTTTACCTGTCCCTTTTGCTAGTCTCTGAGACACCTCCATGGGCCCACTGCTTTAGAACCATTGATCTAATTTATTCCCAGTAGGTGTGAATAATCCCACTTCATTAATAAGCCTGATAGTAGCTGTATTAGCCAGAATTCTTCAGAGAAATAGAGCCAATAGGATGTTTATGTGTCTGTATCTTACTTTTTTTTTTTTTTTTTTTTTTTTTGTTTTTTGTGGTACGCGGGCCTCTCACTGTTGTGGCCTCTCCCGTTGCGGAGCACAGGCTCCGGACGCGCAGGCTCAGCGGCCATGGCTCATGGGCCCAGCCGCTTCGCGGTATGTGGGATCCTCCCGGACCGGGGCACGAACCCGTGTCCCCTGCATCAGCAGGCGGACTCTCAACCACTGCGCCACCAGGGAAGTCCTATGTGTCTGTATCTTAATTCACCGTGTGTGTGTGTGTGTGTGTGTGTGTGTGTGTGTGTTGTGTGTGTGTGTGTGTAATATACAATACATACAGAGGGAGAAAGAGGGGGAGTGAGATTTATTTTAAGGAATTGGCCCATGTGATTGCAGAGGGCTGGCAGTCTGACATTTGCAGAGTAGGCCAGCAGGCTAGAAATTCCAGATTTTGCAGTCTGGAGTCTGAAGGCAGTCTGGAGGGAGGACATCTTCCTTCTTCCTCCAGGGACTTTAGTCTTTGCTTGTAAGGCCTTCAACTGATTGTATGAAGCCCACTCACGTGATGGAGGACAGTCTGCTTTACTTAATGTCTACTGAGTTAAATGTTAATCACATGTAACAAATACCTTCACAGTAATATCTAGACTGGTGTTTGACCAAACAACTGGGTACCATAACCTAGCCAATTTGATAAATGCATTAACCATCACAGTAGCTGAAACAGATTGTGCTGATTTTCCTAGATACTGTAGTAGTAAGAAAGGTTCTAAAGAGCTGGATAACCAGAGATGAGAAACAAACATCTTGAAGTGCCAATGTGGTCAAAAAATGGTTCTTTGAAATGAATAATGTAACCAGGGGTCTAGCAAGGACTGTATCGGGAAAGGCAGGGAAAAGCAGACCTAATTTTGAGGAATTTGGTTTATCCCAAATACAAATTATAGAGTAGAAATTAGTCACCAAAACTCTGCCAAAAACTGAAAACTTTTCATTAAAGATCTATTGACATTTGAGGTTATTACAGCAGCAGATTGGAGTTTCATGTGTAACTGTGACCTATTTCTCAGCAACTGTTTCTTTTTACCAGGGATGTTAATGAAGGAAATGAAATTTTTGCCTGCTGAAAACTGAGATCATGCTTCTTCCCCAAAGGAATATTAGTTCTTCAGTCTAAAAGAAAATAGTTCAGAAAGGAGTGGCTGGATGATATCCAATATAGGTTGTTCATGTATTTACTCACTCAAGTTTTTGGATCAAAAAAAGGTGTGATCTCTTGCACTGCACATCTCAGGTATCAAAATGCCACCCTGCCCCCAACCCACTGCCAAGCTAGACTACATAAATTATTATGGTGGTACCGCCCTCATCAATTTGGCCATAACTGTTGGATCAGGACAGACATTTTTATATCTACAGCTAGGAGGTAATATGGCACAAGCGCTCTACCCCACAGAGAAGATGGTGACTAAATGACAAGTCTAATTCTCCCTTTGAGAAAGTATTGAGGTCTAAAAAGAAAGTCAGTTAAAAGCAGCTGGTAAGGGGAGAGCAAAGACTGAAACTCACACAGACGAGCCAGGGGATACCAATACAGAGATGATCAAGGCACAGAACATGATTTTACAATCTAGTAGAGGTGTCTGACAAGAAAAAGAAATATAATACAATATGAGAAACACTGCAATAGCAAGGCACATGGGACACTAAGGGAACATAGAGAAGTGGTACTAAGGTGACTAAGGATGGCTTTCTGGAGGAAACCATACCATTAGCTGAGGGGTAATAATGGCAGAGCCCTGCGATAGGGCTCCTTGAACTTCTGCTATTGAGGGGGTGACATGATGGGTCCCTAAGGCTAGAACTGGACCTTGAGGAATAGAAATCTTCTAGTTCTTAAATTACATTGTTCTTGCCATATAGCCGAGATATGTGTCTGTGGCTGTCTTTACATGACTTCTGGTTCCATTGCTATTACTTGGTTCCCATGAGGCCCGAGACACCTCTTTTCCTTACTCTTTTTCCATGTGTATTTAAAGCAAGGCCCCCTTATTTGAGACAATCAAGAGTCAGTGTTACTTGTAAACTGAAAACCAAACATGCCACTTTTGGTTAACTACTTGTATAAAGAAGCTTTACAAGTTGAGGCCAAAACAACCTAAAAGCCAGAGGTTTGGTTAATGATAAATCATAGTGTCCTTAAAATTCAATTTTCTTAAATGCAAAAAAAGACACACTCCATTTTTTTTAAAACAAGTATCTTTTTAAAAAATTAATTAATTAATTAATTTTTGGCTGCGTTGGGTCTTCTTTGCTGTGCGTGGACTTTTCTCTAGTTGCAGCGAGCAGGGGCTACTCTTTGTTGCAGTCCGCTAGCTTCTCATTGCGGTGGCTTCTCTTGTTGAGGATCATGGGCTCTAGGCACACAGGCTTCAGTAGTTATGGCCCGTGGGCTCAGTAGTTGTGGCTCGCAGGCTCAGTAGTTGTGGCGCATGGGCTTAGTTGCTCCGTGACATGTGGGATCTTTCCAGACCAGGGCTCGAACCCGTGTCCCCTGCATTGGCAGGCGGATTCTTGACCACTGCGCCACCAGGGAAGCCCATTTAATTGTTATTATAAAGCCTGAAAGATTTTACTTACGCTATTGTGACTGATGTATAGTAGACAAACCAAGGGTAATTTATACTCTCCTCCTTTCCAATTAGGGATGGGAAGCCATGAAGTCCAAGAATCAAAATGAATGGCTTAATTTCTATACCTCAAACCATCTTCAAGTGTTAATTTAAATTATCCACAGAACACTGAATCAAAATTAAAATTAAACACTTATATACACACACATGCACTTTATGAAAACCAGAATTAGATATATATTTTTCACACCTGCTTCTAATTGATATTTTATTTGACTCAACCTCTCCTTCTAGTTGGGTTTCCTTAGTTGTCAGCCTGCAACAGGATATAAAAGCAACAAAACATAGACAACTACTGGAGAATGGAGAGAAATTTATTTCCATTTATAGATTAATTGGACCATTAATTACAGTAATTGTACCAATAGTAGTGTTAGTGACACTATTTATTGTGCAAAATTATTTGTGAATGATATCTTACAAGAGACAAAATTGAGTTAAAAATTTGAGGCTTCTAAAAATAAGATAGAATGAATTTTTAATTTACCACACAGTGTAACATACCTTATGCAAATTAGAGTTGTGCTAACTTGAAAAGGCTGAACTTAAAATATCAATAAAGTTTCACTTTCAGCACAAAATTAGAAATAATGTAAATCTATTTTTTAACCTTGAAGAATTATAATTGTAAGTTGGAGGAGGGATGAATGAACTACCAACTGTGTTTATGATACTGGCATATGTCTTGGCCACTTTCACTAGTAAACATTGTTTGTCAGTCCTATGGGAGCAATGAGACATGAAATATGCAAGTTTTGAATTCTGCCAAGTCTTCAGGAACACATCACTCATAAAATGAAATTGTATTGCACTTTCTCTGTTCTGGACATATGCCTGTACCATTCATGTCAATAAAGTTTCTTTAGTTTCTTGGCTGGCATCTCAGTCTTAAGAGGCAGAAGAGAAAGTCATGACGAATTTAGGTGTCAGGCTATTAAGTTGCGATGGTTAACTTTGTGTGCCAATTTGACTGGGCTAAGGGATGCCCAGACAGCTGGTAAAACATTTTATTTGGATGTGTCTGTGAGAGTGTTTCCAGAAGAGATTAGCTGTTGAATTGGTGAACTGAGTAAAGCAAGTTGTCCTCCCCAGTGTGGGTGGACATCATCCAATTTGTTGGACCTGAATAGAACAAAAAGGAGGAGGAAGGACACACTCTCTGCTTGAGTGGAGACTTTCATCTTCTGCTGGCCTCAGACATTGGCATTCCTGGTTCTCAAGCTTTTGGACTCAGATTGGAACTTATACCATCAGCACCCCTGTCCTCATACCATTGGAATTGGACAGCTGTCCTGATTCTCCAGCCTATAGACCACAGATCAAGGAACTTCTTGGCCTCCATAACTGCTTGAACCAATTTCTGTAACAAATCTACTCTTCAATAGATAGGTATTGGGCTAGCCAAAAAGTTCGTTCAGGTTTTTCCATAAGATGTTACAGAGAACTTTTTGGCCAACCCAACAGGTAGATAGATAGATAGATAGATAGGTAGATAGATCCTATTGGTTCTGTTTCTCTGGAGAACCCTGATACATAAGTGATATTTAGAAAATCTGAAATATATAGCTCATTGCACACAGTCATCTTCTAAATTTTTAGTTCATTAGTTTTTTTGTCTTTTTCACGTTATGAAACCCTTTGACAGCTTAAAGAAAGCTATCAATCTAACCCTCAGAAAAAGGCCTATGTGCACATGTACACTCCATTTAGCCTACATGTATCATGGACTCCAAGTAAAGAACCCCTCTTTTGATATACAATATTTATGGAAAGGAGGTCCACAGAAGCAAATACATACACTCTACCACAGTCACCACTGCCGCAGTTCAGCAGTCAATTTGTAGCATACCATGTATTGAGTACATGCCTATGTAGGATGTGGTCTTGGGTTCAAATTACTTTTCAATACCTTTCCCTCAACACTCTGAAATGTTCTGGGATTTCTCTTTGTATTTAAGATCAAAGAATTTTAGATCATTAAACCAAAGATGAAAGAAGATGCCTGATGTTACAAATACTTACAAATATTATTTTTGGTAACCATTAGAAAGCAGAAATGACAAGCAAAGCAAGTTAAAACACAGAAACAACACAAACCACTCAGTGTGCTAAATTTCATACAATAAAAGTAAAATATGAGTGAGCTAATTAAGGGTATTTTTTTATCTTAAAATAGTTTCTTAAATCAGTTTATACCAGAAACACACACACACAGGCACACGTATATACACATACACATATATACGCATACATTGCCTACAATTATAAATTATATGAACTCGAAAATTATATGAACATACCCAGAATTTATGAGTTTTCATTTAGAATGCAATTCTTAATGTTTTTTAAGTTACAAAATGGTTTCTTTAACTGAAGTTTTTTCTATTCAACTGCCTATCATATGTATGTATGAAAGGGCGTCTACCCACAGGATTATCCATTCAGAAAATATAAACTGTGAGTTGAAATATGTCATCAAAGTAAAAAGAAGCCCTATTTTAAAAAGACAGTTGAAAACCATAAAAATCATTATTTTCTCTAGTAGGTGAAAAGCTAAAGACCATTGTCAGGGAGAACAACAGCCATGGACAGAGCCTGAACTCTCAGATTTCCTGCTCTATTAGTGGAGATGAAAAACCTCCATTTTATGAAGTTAAGATTAGAGCAAGTGTTAACAAAATAAAGTCAGCTACATATTTTTTAAAATTCTGATACCATTAAGGGAATAAGGGAATTACTAGAAATAACTCCAAAATTCTTTCCCACTGAACTTAAATTCTTTATACAGTGATTGTCTGTTAATAGTTATGAGAAGGAAGAGAAAAACAAAGAAATTTCTATATGATAAGTATTGTTTTGTTTCTGGCTTCCATTATGAAAAAATATATTTTTTTAAATTTTATGTTCTCAGTGTTAAATACTATATCTGAAATGTTTATAATAATTACATTTGAGATGATTTCTAGAGGCTTGGGAAAGAACAATTATAGGTTTTTGCATTTACTTTTAGAAAGGCAAATCATTTCCTGTGTTCCTATAAGAAAATGACCATTGTGAATTCTTGGGTTCCTGCTCATAATATACAAGATTACTTTCTCTTAGGAAAAACAAATTATGGTTAGAAAGTTTCTAAAGCAGAGAGCAGGGCTCAATCAGAAATTCCTTCCACGGACTGTGGAAAGTGATTCAGGATGTATCAGAACACTCACACTGAAGAAGTTTTAGGTGCTAATTGTGTCTTTAATGTTTTCCTGAAGCCAAACTCAGATTTATGTAAGACATAAGAGGCATGAGAGGCCTATCTTGAGTCTTAGCACTTGGAAAGGCCTTTGGAAAAGAAATGGAAAGGAGACATAGTTTCTGAGGAAACCTGGACAACGTGAACTAATGACTGGGATAAATTTGTGACAAGTTTACAAAAAGGAGCTTTATTGGAGGGGAAAACAACAATCTATTGTATAGACTATCAATGATTAAAAATATCAAAATAAACTTCTAGAAATCCTTTATAGCCTTGAAAAAATACATTTTACAAAATGCTCTATAACATGTAACACAGATTCTGAGAGCTACAAACACTTAAAAGCATAAAGTGTTTGTAGTATACTACTTAAGATAGCATTATCTAAAACAAAAATTCTCAACCAACAGGTGGTAAGTGGCAGCACAAGGAAATTTTCTGAATTTTATTCTCTACAAAATCCATTTTTTAATCCTGCCCAAGGCTGAAATTTTGTCTTGACTTCTGAATAATAAAAATTTGGAAAGTCCCAGTGTCAAACGTCCAGGAAGAAATTTCATGATCATAGCTCTGTGGTTTTCTTTGATGAAAAAAACATGGGAAGGCGATATTACATTCCATCAACATCACAGAATGGATTGTAGGTTGTATTTCCTAGGCCTTCTTTCAGTCTCCTAGAGTCTAATTTCCTTCTATTTTGGGTTCTTCTTTATGCTGCCATTTATTAGTAGAGTTTGATAGAAAACTTTAATTCACAGGTTTAAATTCCTTCTCCCACACATTCACCAAGCATATTAAGTTACATCCTTTACTTCCTTGAACCCTAGTTTCATCATTTGTAATACAAAACTGGAAATACCTACCACTCAGGTCTTCCCTCCTAAGGCTTGAGTATAACTCATCTTCTAAAACATGCAGTATCTTTTCCCTATACCTAGGAATTTACTTTGGTTTGATGGCAACTATTTTTTCAATTATTTATTTTCAACTTTCCCACTTATCATGGATATTTTTCCACTGTGGCTTCTGAAAAGATACATGGAAAAATCTAACTCTTTCCTGTGTCTCAGTTTCCCACATTTCCTATTTTTTATGCATAGAAACAAATATCAAATCCATACTAACAGCATGTATGACCTGTCTGTCCTCTTTCCCCATCATCCTATAAAATGTTACCAATCTGAAAATTTCTGACCATCGACTATCACTCCATCTTCACTGTTGAAAATTCTTTTTTTGAAGGAAGATTGCTCTAAGATGTATCTTTTTTACGATCAATCCACACCCGTCTACATCCATCCCCATAATACCTGCATCTCACCTACTGCTTCTACCTAACTTGTGATCTGTGGGGAAAACTGTTGACTTACAGTCAGCAACTCTAGTTTGAGTTCTGGTTCCATTCCTTAAGAGCTCTAGAAAAGTCCTCTTAAACAGGGGTTCCCAAATGGGTTCCCTATCAGCATCATCTGGGCAGCTTTTTACCTATTGGAGCAGAGTCTTGGAGGTTGAGTGGGAGAGTAAACACATGAGTCTACCTTATGAAAAGCTCCTGTAGGTGATGCAAATGAGGACTTAAGTATGAGATCTACTTGCCAGAACCTCTGAATTATTTTCCTAGCTTATAAAATGCCAAGTCTATTTTATAGTGATATCATGAAGGTTAAACAAGGCAAGAGTGTTATAAGGCTTTCTGTGGGGTTTAGAGTAGAATAAGTTCATTGTCAATCCTTCTGCAGCAACCGTCACACAGAGAGGATTAGAAACAAGCATCAATGCTGACAATCTTCTGAAATCCTCACAGTATAAAATCTCAGGGTAGGTCAGAACACCACCTTAAAAATGCATAAAGAGGTTTTAAAGCCAACAAACAAAATGCTTTTACTGAAATTTAAAATTTAAAAAAACATCTAAAAATAAAATTCACTGTCTGACTTGAATTACATTGACTTCATTGTGGGAATCTGCTTCTCAAAGTCCCGATCTTCTAGGAAACTAGAGAAATATTGGAACACTTTGAAGCCGAAATGAAGAAAATTGATGTGCAAATATTGGTCTCTGTTCTTCCCAGACGTAAGTCGTTTCCTGGAACTGTAGTAATTGAAGTGCCAAGGGAGGTTTACTAACTCGGTCCCCATTTTGTGCATTTTATATTGCAGGGGAATAAACTATACTCTAATAGCCTGGAAAAAATACTGCAGGAAACGACTTCAGCCCTAGAGAGTTTCTAATTCATTATAATTTCCAGGATAAAACATTCACCTACAACTTTTAAGTCCCCAGAGGGTTTAATCTACTGAAGCTAATGCAAGCAAACAGGCTGGCAGAAAGGGACTATTACTCTAAAATAATTGTAATTATCCATTTGGGAAGACCATGGACTTTGCACTCAATCCACAATAGATGTTTAACTTTTCCTTTCATCAAAATAGAAATATTTGAAGTTTACTTTTTCATTCTTGCAGGGAAAAATCACCTAATAAGCTTGTAACCTAAATTTATAACCTATGATCCGGAGTTCAAGCTTATTAGTTCAACAACACTTTGCAGTATCTGGCTCCTGTTTCTCTCTGGCTTCCTAGATTCTATTTCACCAAATACCCTTCTCTCCATATGGAACTCCTTCTCTTGTTTCATGCCCCAGTTGTATAATGAGCTGGTTTATGCAGAAATGACCTGATGCATGCAGAAACAATACCATGGGCACCATGTCATCACCCATGCTCTTTCCTCTCCCTGGAAATTCCCGTAGCAACTTCTACTTCTACTTCAGAATTCAGCTTAAGCATCCTGTCCCCTAGAAAGTTTTCTGGCCCTTAGCCTATTTAGCTGCCCTGGGATCCTCTGGGATTCTTTATCATCCTAGGTACCCCTCTGCCCTAGCACTCGTAAGACAACAGGCAAAAATGATTTCCACATCTCTCCCCCACGCTGGATGCTAAGGTCTTTTGGGTAAAGGACAGTGCCTGATTTGTCTTTATATCCATAGTACTTGGCTCAGGGTCTGGCACTTAGTGGGCACCACAGATGTTTGGTGGTTGAATGAACGAAAGATGTGATCTAAAGAAATGTTGCATGAAACCTCAGAATCAATTATACCACTTGCAAGTATTGCAATTACTACATATTTTCTAATTTTTTGTGTAGCCAGCTTTTTTTTTAGGTGGGAGAAGGTGAACTCCACTTCTCTGGTAAGCAAGGAGGCAATCCAGGGAGTCCCTTGCATGATATTCCTTGTTCTTCGGAGAGTCATTTGAATCCTTCTTACATGTTAAGCAAGTGTAAGCCAAGATCCTCTCGCTATAGAAAAGGGCATATGAAGTCCAGTCCCCTTTGGTATGCAAAATTCAAGAAGCAGTGAACTTATTTGCATAAGGCTCCCTGGACTTTGAGAGACCTTCTCAGTGGGCCAGAGTGTCCCTCAACAATGCTCAGGAGCAGGGAAAAACAGGGAAATGTCCCCAAAATAAAGCTTGAGGGTAGAAAGTTCTGATAATTTTTGGCTGAATGCAGGGCTGAGCTGATAGAGAAGAGCAACAGGAATCCTGGGTCTCAAGAGATGGCAGATGTCAGAACTGCCTCAGCCCTGCCTCAGGGGGCATTGGCACCCTGAGCAAGAAGCTACGTATGAACAACGGGAGCTGGTCATTAAGAGATGTAACAATTGGGGGACCCAGGCCTTCCCTTGGCATGGAGCTTCTCATTGGAGAGCTTGTGGGTCATCTTCAGTTTGACTGGGGTGTGTCTTCAGACCAGCACCAACAAGAAGAACAAAGCAGAATAGTCATAACCCACCCCCTCATCTCCCACTTTCCATCCTGTGCCAGAGACTGGATTGGTTACACTGATTTCCATTGCTGTTTCCCACTATAGAGCTCGGGAAACCAAATACATGTCTTGCTTCCCAGCTCTTTTGCAGGTAGGAGTGGCTGTGTGGCCCAGCTCTGGCCCAAGCATGATACACAAGCAGAAGTCTCCCAGGCGACTTCTGATTAAGACTTTGTTTTCCATATAAAAGAGAAAGACGTATCTGGCACTGCCCTCCCTCCTCTTTTCCTGCCTGAATACATTGCTAGATGTTTGAGCCTCAGCAAGCATCTTGCAGTGAAGGGGAAACAAGCCATTACATTATGGATAGGAAAGCAAAAAAACAGAACCATGTACTACCATGGAGTCATTATAGCTACAGACTTCTTGTCACTTAGGTAAAATAAAACTACATGTTTAAGCTACTTTCAGATTATCGTTATATGCAGTTAAAGCATTCTTAATTGATACAACATTCACACCCCCAGCTGTATTCATCAGACACTAGTAACCACAAGTGATACATAGACGCATGGGGGAGGTCACCCTTAGCAGGACATCTGGTGGCGTGCTACTCAGTACAGAATGGTGCTCTTAGGCATTGTACTCTGGGATGCCAGGAGGGTGTTCTTTTCAGCCAAAGGACACTGTAGGTATAAGTATGCTAATTTTTAAAGTTCAGATTGGAAGAGCAAACTCCAATACTAAAGCAACTATGGACCACATTTATGATCAAATGATTCTTCCAGACCTTTGTGTGGACACTGAATATGGATTTAACCAGAGAATGAAAGAAAACAATTTTTTAGTGTTGTATATGGAAAGAAAAAGTATATTGAATAAAAATCATGTTCTAACACAGGTATCTCAAACTCTAAAAATAAGAAGTGAGGGGCTTCCCTGGTGGCGCAGTGGTTGCGCGTCCGCCTGCCGATGCAGGGGAACCGGGTTCGCGCCCCGGTATGGGAGGATCCCACATGCCGCAGAGCGGCTGGGCCCGTGAGCCATGGCCGCTGAGCCTGCGCGTCCGGAGCCTGTGCTCCGCAACGGGAGAGGCCACAGCAGAGGGAGGCCCGCATACCAAAAAAAAAAAAAAAAAAAAAGAAGTGAAATATTTAGGTCAAATACAAACCAAATGGCTAGTAGTGGTTACCACTTGGTTCTGTAATTAGAGTTGGAGGGAAGTGGGACAGCTATTGCATTTTTAAATACTTCTGTATTCTTTGAATTTTTGTTACAAGAATGTATTAATTTGCTAATGGGAAAAAATTTCTGATAAATAAACCCACCTCTAAGAAGGCATTTATCAGATGCTTACTATGCATTTTCCTGTTTAATCCTCAACACTTTGTGATGGGCATTATGTTCACCAATAAAGAAACTAAGATGTAAAGATGTTAAGTAACTTGACAATATCACACAGCTAGTGATTGGAAGAATAAGGACTCGAAGATTCTTCAGTCCAAATCCAAAGCCCGTTTTCTAAGCACAGTGCAATACTGCCTCTCCCAGATGTTTCTGGATATGTAGGTATTCTTAATTCTCTTCACCAAGCCTGAGAGTTCCTTTGAATGACGTGTTCATTAGACTCTTTTTAAGGAAACTGTCTTCCTATAGCTTCCTCCCCTCTCTCCTTCCCTCGAGTATAACTATCAATATCTTTAGAAACAAGAATGATCCTACCTTCTTTTAGTGTCTCGTTAGGGATTTACTTACCATTCACACTTGTCAAGACCATCTAAGGCTGGTGTATCCTTAGTCCCATCCTGGTAACTTTGGGGAAGAGATTTAAATGCATAAGTTACTCTCAGTACAAGACAGTAGGCACTCAGAAGGAGTTTCATGGCACGAAGAACTGGGTAGCAGGTTATGTTGTTTCTCTAATGAGGAAATACGTTTAAATGTGAGGAAAATTAATTCTTCAAAAATAGGCGGCGGGCTTCCCTGGTGGCGCAGTGGTTGAGAGTCCGCCTGCCGATGCAGGGGATGCGGGTTCGTGCCCCGCTCCGGGAAGATCCCACAGGCCGCGGAGCGGCTGGGCCCGTGGGCCATGGCCGCTGAGCCTGCGCGTCCGGAACCTGTGCTCCGCAACGGGAGAGGCCACAACAGTGAGAGGCCCGCGTACCGCAAAAAAAATAAATAAATAAATTGGCTTCATAACTATATAAAGTATCAACGTAAGAAACAGAAAATTCAGACTGTACCTAATGTCAGAGGAAATGAATGCTTTATTTGAATAAAAGGCTGGCATGAAATATCGCCTACTGTAAGTCAGAAGGTCTGTCTGGAATATTTCACAAGACCCCAGATTCTGCATCTGTTTTTTTTATAGCTCTTGAGGCCTATATAAGAACTTGACCCTGGGGTTATCCAAACTAAATCTTGGATAAGCTTCCATTAACGTATCTTAGTAAAAAAAAAGAATAAGGCATATTTTAAAAGACTATGAAATTACAACCTACAACCATAAAGTGTTAGAACGTGAATCAACTCTAAGTGGGAGATAGGTTTGAATTCACTGCTTATTCAATGATCCAGTAATAGGTCATTTTAGTATTATTTTTACATATTGTATATATTTAATTTTCAATACAAAAAGAAATATTATGGACAGAAAAGCCTTTACACGGTATCATCCCACTAAGTGAATGTGAAAGAGACTCAGGTTTAATTCCAAGTTTTGCCATTAATAAACTATATGACTCCCAGATTTTTATCTAAAGCTCAGACTTGCACACCCAGCTCCTTAACTCTATATATCTAGTTATCATTTGGTCGTTTTTTCCCCTAGATTAATTGTACTGTGGTCAGAGAGCATGTTCTGTATCATTTTAGTCCTTTAGCAATTATTGAGACTTGCTTTACAGCTCAGCACATGTCAGTTTTTATAAATGTTCCATGTGTGCTTGAAAAGAATGTATATTCTGCAGTCAGGTAAAGTTAGATTAAGTTTATTAAATGACAGTTTAAATCGTTGATAAATTTTCTTCTGCTGGCTCTATTAATTAGGTGCTCAAAAATCTCATATGATGGCAAATATGTGAACTTCTATTAGCTTTGTGTCATATAATTTGAAACTGTTATTAGGTGATTACAGATTTACAATTGTTATAACTTACTGGCAAATTGAACGTTTTATCATTATGAAGTGACCTTTTATCTTCAGTAATGCTTTTTACCTTAATGTCTTTCCTATCTGATATTAAGGCTATCTTATCTGACCAACTTCCTCTTACCTACAATTGAATGGTATATCTTTTTCTGTCCTTTTACTTTTAACTTTTCTGTATATTTAAGTTTAACGTGTATCTCTTATAAACTTTGTATAATAGACTTTTTGATCCTGCCTGACGATCTTTTAATTGGAATATTTGGTCCATTTGCATTTTGTTTACTAGCATTTCAGTTTAAATTGCTGTCTTACTTTGTGCTATTTATCCCACCTGTTCTATGTTTCATTTATTTTCCTTTCTTGCTTTCTTTTGATTACTTTTGATAGCTACATTTTTCCCCTCTCATAGTGAGTTTTCTATCCTTTTAGTGGATACTCTAAAAATTACAAAATGCATACTTACTGTTATAAGCTAAAATTAATCAGTAACTTTATCCATTTCCCAGGGAACTTAGGATACATTAACTCTATTGACTCCTTTCCCTGCTCATATATTGTTGGTTAATATGTTAATTCCATCAAGTTTGCTCTTTTAAATTTTGCATTTATGAGTGTTTTATATTCTCAGTGCTCATTTAGATTCACCCATGAATTTATCACTTTGCTCCTCATGCCTTTTTGCTTCTCTGCCCTTCCATCTGGGATCTCTTTCCTTCCACATGAAGTAAATATCCTGAATCTCCCTATTTTTCTTGATGGCCACTCTGTCTCTGCTATTCTGAAATGTCTTTAACTTACTCCTTTCTTTCAAAAAATATTTTCACTGGATATAAAATTCTGGGTTAGCAATTATTTTTCTTTCAGCCTTTTGAAAATATCATGCCACAGTCTTTGGTTCAGCTGTTGTCTAACCGCCGATGCTGTGGATGTAATCTGTCCTTTCCTCTGACATCTTTTAAGATTTTCTTTGCCTCTGATGTTCTGTAGTTTCACTGTGTGTCTAGTGTGGGTTTCTTTTTATTTAATCCACTTAGGGATTTATAAGCTTCTGAATTTGTGAATTGTTATATTTCATCATCCTGGAAAATCCTCAGTAATTGTCTTCTTATTTGGCATCTCTACCCCCATTCTCTCTTTCCTCTCCTTCTGGAACTCCTATTAATCTTTAACAGATGTTAATCTTTCTCATTCTATCACCCTGGACTTTTAATCTCTTTTCTATATATTTCATATTTTTGTCTCTCTGTGGTATATACTGAATAATTTTTATCATCTGTCTTCTAGTTACTACTCTTTTTTCAGCTGTCTTATTTGAATTTTTAACCATAGTTATTGTATTTTTATTTCTAAAAGTTCTATTTGATTCTTCTTCAAATCAGCTCTGGTGACTTTTATAGTTGCCTGTTTTCTGCAGATATGTTCAAGCTTGCCTTTTATTTTTCCAGTAAATCCTTTAACACGTTCATCATAGTTAAAGTCTCTGCCTCACAATTCCAATATCTGGGTCATCTCTGAGTTTAGTTCTGTCATTTATTTCATCTCTTGACAATGGGTTATTTCTCTTTTTTTTTTTTTTTTTAGGCCTTAGAATTTTTGACTGAATGCCACACATCTTGTGGAGAATAGTTGAGAGAGATAAATAATATTAACACGTGCCCATTAGTGTGGGGGACTGAGTGAATCAAGTCAGTCAAAACGGGTTTGGATTTTATTATTTTACCTTTGGTGTACTACAGTCTGCATGTTCCTCCAGGAGTGGGCTACACTCAGCTTGTACTTGAGTTAGACCTGGGTGCCAGAGGATCTGTTTTCCTGCTCTACCCTCAGCTTTGAGCAAGTCCTGCTTACCTGTGTCACCTGACAAACTTATGCCTCCCAAAGTGGTAAACTGCTCTTCTCACACTGATAGCAGATCTCTGCTTGGTATTGGCACAGGATCCTGGGCCCAAGAGGTTTTCTACCTCTCCCCAGGGACCAAAGGTGTTTTTGTTTTTTTAATTGGGGTATAGTAGTTTTACAATGTTGTGTTAGTTTCTACTGTACAGTGGAGTTCCCTGTGCTATACAACAGGTTATTAGTTATCTACCTTATACATATATAGTTATCTACTTTATACGTATATATGTCAATCCCAGTCTCCCAGTTCATCCCACCCCCAACCCCACTTTCCCCCCTTGGTGTCCATACATTTCTTCTCTACATCCAAGTCTCTATTTCTGCCTTGCAAACCAGTGCATCTGTACCATTTTTCTAGGTTCCTCATATATGTGTTAATATACAATATTTTTCTCTTTCTGGCTTACTTCATTCTGTACGACAGTCTCTAGGTCCATCCACATCTCTACAAATGACCCAATTTCGTTCCTTTTTATGGCGGACTAATATACCATTGTATATATGTACCACATCTTCTTTATCCATTTGTCTGTCGATGGACACTTAGGTTGCCTCCATGACCTGGCTATTGTAAATAGTGCTGCAATGAACACTGGGGTGCATGTGTCTTTTTGAATTATGGTTTTCTCTGGGTATATGCCCAGTAGTGAGATTGCTGGGTCATAGGGTAATTCTATTTTTAGATTTTTAAGGAACCTCCATACTGTTCTCCATAGTGGTTGTATCAATTTACATTCCCACCAACAGTGCAAGAGGGTTCCCTTTTCTCCACACCTGCTCCAGCATTTATTGTTTGTAGATTTTCTGATAATGCCATTCTGACTGGTGTGAGGTGATACCTCACTGAAGTTTCGATTTGCATTTCTCTAATAATTAGTGATGTTGAGCATCTTTTCATGTGTTTGTTGGCCATCTGTATCTCTTCTTTGTTGAAATGTCTATTTAGCTCTTCCACCTATTTTTGGATTGGGTTGTTTGTTTTTTTGATATTCAGCTGCATGAGCTGTTTATATATTTTGGAGATTA
>NC_041224.1:134616572-134619336 GCF_002837175.3 Physeter macrocephalus
GTCTTTTAGTTTTCTGAGTAGAGGTCTTTTACCTCCTTAGGTAGGTTTATTCCTAGGTATTTTATTCTTTTTGTTGCAATGGAGAATGGGATTGTTTCCTTAATTTCTCTTTCTGATTTTCGTTGTTAGTGTATAGAAATGCAAGTGATTTCTGTGCATTAATTTTGTATCCTGCTACTTTACCAAATTCATTGATTAGCTCTAGTGCTTTCAATTTTTCACCATTGAGAATGATGTTTGCTGTAGGTTTTTCATACATGGCCTTTATTATGTTGAGGTAGGTTCCCTCTATGCCCACTTTCTGGAGAGTTTTTATCATAAATGGGTGTTGAATTTTGTCAAAAGCTTTTTCTACGTCTGTTGAGATTATCATATGGTTTTTATCCTTCAATTTGTTAATATGGTGTATCACATTGGTTGATTTGCATATACTGAAGATTTCTTGCATCCCTGGGATAAATCCCACTTGATCATGGTGTATGATCCTTTTAATGTTTTGTTGGATTCTATTCGCTAGTATTTTGTTGAGGATTTTTGCATCTATATTCATCAGTGATACTGGTCTGTAATTTTCTTTTTTATTGTTGTCTGGTTTTGGTATCAGGGTGATGGTGGCCTCATAGAATGAGTTTGGGGGTATTCCTTCCTCTGCAAGTTTTTGGAAGAATTTGAGAAGGATGGATGTTAGCTCTTCTCTAAATGTTCGATACAATTCAACCGTAAAGCCATCTGGTCCTTGACTTTTGTTTGTTGAAAGATTTTTAATCACAGTTTCAGTTTCATTGCTTGTGATTGGTCTGTTCATATTTTCCATTTTTCCTGGTTCAGTCTTTGAAAGTTATACCTTTTTAAGAATTTGTCCATTTTTTCTAGGTTGTCCGTTTTATTGGCATATATTTGCTTGTAATAGTCTTTTATGATGCTCTGTATTTCTGCGGTGTCCATTGTAACTTCTCCTTTTTCATTTCTAATTTTATTGATCTGAGTACTCTTCCTCCTGTTCTTGGTGAGTCTGGCTAAAGGTTTATCAATTTTGTTTACCTGCTCAAAGAACCGGTTTTTAGTTTTGTTGATCTTTGCTATTGTTTCCTTTTTTTCTATTTCATTTATTTCTGCTCTGATCTTTATGATTTCTTTCCTTCTACTAACTTTGGGTTTTGTTTGTTCTTCTTTCTCTAGTTCCTTTAGGTGTAAGGTTAGATTATTTATTTGAGATTTTTTTTGTTTCTTGAGGTAGGATTGTATTGCTATAAACTTCCCTCTAGAACTGCTTTTGCTGCATCCCATAGGTTTGGGATAGTTGTGTTTTTGTTGTCATTTGTCTCTAGGTATTTTTTGATTTCCTCTTTGATTTCTTCAGTGATCTCTTATTTATTTAGTAGTGTATTGTTTAACCTCCATGTGTTTTGTGTTCTTTATGGTTTTTTTTTTCCGGTAATTGATTTCTAATCTCATAGCATTGTGGTCAGAAAAGATGCTTGATACAATTTCAATTTTCTTAAATTTACTGAGGCTTCATTTGTGACCCAAGATGTGATATGTCCTGGAGAATGTTCCATGTGCACTTGAGAAGAAACTATAATCTGCTGTTTTTGGATGGGATGTCCTGTAAATAGCAATTAAATGTATCTGGTCTATTGTGTCATTTAAAGCTTGTTTTTCTGTATTAATGTTCTGTCCATTGGTGTATGTGAGGTGTTAATATCCCCCACTATTATTGTGTTGCTGTCGATTTCCTCGTTTATAGCTGTTAGCATTTGCCTTATGTATTGAGGTGCTCCTATGTTGGGTGCATATATAATTGTTATATCTTCTTTTTGGAATGATCCCTTGATCATTATGTAGTGTCCTTCCTTGACTCTTGTAACAATCTTTTTTTTTAAGTCTATTTTATGTGATATGCATATTGCTACTCCAGCTTTCTTTTGATTTCCATTTGCATGGAGTATCATTTTCCATCCCCTCACTTTCAGTCTGTATGTGTCCCTAAGTCTAAAGTGGGTCTCTTGTAGACAGCATATATATGGGTCTTGTTTTTGGATCCATTCAGCCAGTCTTTGTCTTTTGTTTGGGGCATTTAATCCATTTACATTTAAGGTAATAATCGATATGTATGTTCTTATTACCATTTTCTTAATTGTTTTGGGTTTGTTATTGTAGGTCTTTTCCTTCTCTTGTGTTTCTTGCCTAGAGAAGTTCCTTTAGCATTTGTTGTAAAGCTGGTTTGGTAGTGCTGAAGTCTCTCAGCTTTTGCTTGTCTGTAAAGGTTTTAATTTCTCCATCAAATCTGAGTGAGTTCCTTGCTGGGTAGAGTAATCTTGGTTGTAGGTTTTTCTCCTTTATCACTTTAACTATGTCCTGCCACTCCCTCTGGCTTGCAGATTTTCTGCTGAAAGATCAGCTGTTAACCTTATGGGGATTCCCTTGTGTGTTATTTGTTGTTTTTCCCTTGCTGCATTTAATATATTTTCTTTGTATTTAATTTTTGATAGTTTGATTAATATGTGTCTTGGCATGTTTCTCCTTGGATTTATCCTATATGGGGCTCTCTGTGCTTCCTGGACTTGATTAACTATTTCCTTTCCCATATTCGGGAAGTTTTCAACTATAATCTCTTCAAATATTTTCTCAGTCCCTTTCTTTTTCTCTTCTTCTTCTGGGACCCCTATATTTTGAATGTTGGTGCGTTTAATGTTGTCCCAGAGGTCTCTGAGACTGTCCTCAATTCTTTTCATTCTTTTCTCTTTATTCTGCTCTGCAGTAG
>NC_041224.1:134619796-134622637 GCF_002837175.3 Physeter macrocephalus
CTCATTGTAGTTTTGATTTGCATTTCTCTAATGATGAATGATGTTGAGCATTCTTTCATGTGTTTGTTGGCAATCTGTATATCTTCTTTGGAGAAATGCCTATCTACTTCTTCTGCCCATTTTTGGATTGGGTTGTTTGTTTTTTTGTTATTGAGTGCATGAGTTGCTTATAAATTTTGAAGATTAATCTTTTGTCAGTTGCTTCATTTGCAACTATTTTCTCCCATTCTGAGGGTTGTCTTTTGGTCTTGTTTATGGTTTCCTTTGCTGTGCAAAAGCTTTTAAGTTTCATTAGGTCCCATTTGTTTATTTTTGTTTTTATTTCCATTTCTCTAGGAGGTGGGTCAAAAAGGATCTTGCTGTGATTTATGTCATAGAGTGTTCTGCCTATGTTTTCCTCTAAGAGTTTGATAGTGTCTGGCCTTACATGTAGGTCTTTAAGCCATTTTGAGTTTTTTTTTTTTAATTTTATTTATTTATTTATTTATGGCTGGGTTGGGTCTTTGTTTCTGTGCGAGGGTGTTGTCTAGTTGTGGCAAGTGGGGGCCACTCTTCATCGCTGTGCGCGGGCCTCTCACTATCGTGGCCTCTCTTGTTGTGGAGCACAGGCTCCAGATGCGCAGGCTCAGTAATTGTGGCTCATGGGCCCAATCGCTCCGTGGTACGTGGGATCTTCCCAGACCAGGGCTCGAACCTGTGTCCCCTGTATCGGCAGGGGGACTCCCAACCACTGCGCTACCAGGGAAGCCCTTGAGTTTATTTTTGTGTATGGTGTGAGGGAGTGTTCTAATTTCATACTTTTACATGTACCTGTGTATGACAGACTCCAGTTCTATCCACCTCATTACAAATAACTCCGTTTCATTTCTTTTTGTGGCTGAGTAATATTCCATCGTATATATGTGCCACATCTTCTTTATCCATTCATCTGTTGATGGACACTTAACATGCTTCCATGTCCTGGCTATCGTAAATAGAGCTGCAATGAACATTTTGGTACATGACTCTTTTTGAATTATGGTTTTCTCAGGGTATATGCCAGGTAGTGGGATTGCGGGTTCGTATGGTAGTTCTATTTGTAGTTTTTTAGGGAAACTCCATAGTGTTCTCCATTGTGGCTGTATCAATTGACATTCCCAGCAGCAGTGCAAGAGTGTTCCCTTTTCTGCACACCCTCTACAGCATTTATTGTTTCTAGAGTTTTTGATGATGGCCATTCTGACCGGTGTGAGATGATACCTCATTGTAGTTTGGGTTGGCATTTCTCTAATGATTAATGATGTTGAGCATTTCTCTCATGTGTTTGTTGGCAATCTGTGTCTCTTCTTTGGAGATATGTCTATTTAGTTCTGCTGGCCATTTTTGGATTGGGTTGTCTGTTTTTTGGTATTGAGCTGCATGTGTGGCTTCTAAATTTTGGATATGAATCCTTTGTCAGTTGCTTCATTTGCAAATATTTTCTCTCGTTCTGAGGGTTGTCTTTTGGTCTTGTTTATGGTATCCTTTGCTGTGCAAAAGCTTTTAAGTTTCATTAGGTCCCATTTGTTTTTTTTTGTTTTTATTTGCATTTCTCTAGGAGATGGGTCCAAAAGGATCCTGCTGTGATTTATGCCATAGAGTGTTCTGCCTATGTTTTCCTCTAAGAGTTTGATAGTGTCTGGCCTTACATTTAGGTCTTTAACCCATTTTGAGTTTATTCTTGTGTGTGGTGTTAGGGATTGTTCTAATTTCATACTTTTACATGTAGCTGTCCAGTTTTCCCAGCACCACTTATTGAAGAGGCTGTCTTTTCTCCACTGTATATCCTTCCCTCCTTTATCAAAGATAAGGTGACCATATGTGTGTGGGTTTATCTCTGGGCTTTCTATCCTGTTCCATTGATCTATATTTCTGTTTTTGTGCCAGTACCATACTGTCTTGATTACTGTAGCCTTGTAGTATAATCTGAAGTCAGGGAGCCTGATTCCTCCAGCTCCATTTTTCTTTCTCAAGATTGCTTTGGCTATTCGGGGTCTTTTGTGTTTCCATACAAATTGTGAAATTTTTTTTTCTAGTTCTGTAAAAAATGCCAGTGGTAGTTTGATAGGGATTGCATTGAATCTGTAGATTGCTTTGGGTAGTAGAGTCATTTTCACAATGTTGATTCTTCCAATCCAAGAACATGGTATATCTCTCCATCTATTTGTATCATCTTTAATTTCTTTCAGCAGTGTCTTATAATTTTCTGCATACAGGTCTTTTTTTTCCTTAGGTAAATTTATTCCTAAATATTTATTCTTTTTGTTGCAATGGTAAATGGGAGTGTTTTCTTAATTTCACTCTCAGATTTTTCATCATTGGTGTATACGAATGCCAGAGATTTCTGTGCATTAATTTTGTATCCTGCTACTTTACCAACTTCATTAATTAACTCTAGTAGTTTTATGGTAGCATCCTTAGGATTCTCTATGTATAATGTCATCTGCAAACAGTGACAGCTTTACTTCTTTTCTGATTTGGATTCCTTTTATTTCTTTTTCTTCTCTGATTGCTGTAGCTAGAACTTCCAAAACTATGTTGAATAAGAGTGGTGAGAGTGGGCAACCTTGTCTTGTTCCTGATCTTAGTGGAAATGGTTTCAGTTTTTCACCATTGAGAACAATGCTGGCTGTGGGTTTGTCATATATGGCCTTTATTATGTTGAGGAAAGTTCCCTCTATGCCTACTTCCTGCAGGGTTTTTATGATAAATGGGTGTTGAATTTTGTCAAAAGCTTTCTCTGCATCTATTGAGATGATCATATGGTTTTTCTCCTTCAGTTTGTTGATATGGTGTATCACGTTGATTGATTTGCATATACTG
>NC_041224.1:134624189-134624971 GCF_002837175.3 Physeter macrocephalus
TGCTTCCTTTCCCATATTAGGGAAGTTTTCAACTATAATCTCTTCAAATATTTTCTCAGTTCCTTTCTTTTTCTCTTCTTCTTCTGGACCCCTATAATTAGAATGTTGGTGCGTTTAATGTTGTCCCAGAGGTCTCTGAGACTGTCCTCAGTTCTTTTCATTCTTTTTTCTTTATTCTGCTCTGCAGTAGTTATTTCCACTATTTTATCTTCCAGGTCACTTATCCGTTCTTCTGCCTCAGGTATTCTGCTATTGATCCCTTCTAGAGTATTTTTAATTTCATTTATTGTGTTGCTCATCATTGCTTGCTTCCTCTTGATTTCTTCTAGGTCCTGTTAAATGTTTCTGCATTTTGTCTCTTCTATTTCCGAGATTTTGGATCATCTTTACTATCATTATTCTGAATTCTTTTTCAGGTAGACTGCCTATTTCCTCTTCATTTGTTAGGTCTTGTGGGTTTTTACCTTGCTCCTTCATCTGCTGTGTGTTTTTCTGTCTCTTCATTTTGCTTACTGTGTTTGGTGTCTCCTTTTTGCAGGCTGCAGGTTCATAGTTCCCGTTGTTTTTGGTGTCTGTCCCCAGTGGCTACGGTTTGTTCAGTGGGTTGAGTAGGTTTCCTGGTTGGGGGGACTAGTGCCTGTGTTCTGGTGGATGAGGCTGGATCTTGTCTTTCTGGTGGGCAGGTCCATGTCTGGTGGTTTGTTTTGGGATGTCGGTAGCCTTATTATGATTTTAGGCAGTCTCTCTGCTAATGGATGGGGCTGTAGTCCTTTCTTGCTATT
>NC_041224.1:134625270-134630835 GCF_002837175.3 Physeter macrocephalus
AGCACACACATACACACTCACAAAAAGAGAAAAGGGGAAAATAAGAATATATCTTGTTCCCAAAGTCCACCTCCTCAACTTGGGATGATTTGCTGTCTATTCAGGTATTCCACAGATGCAGGGCACTTCAAGCTGATTGTGGAGCTTTAATCCGCTGCTTCTGAGGCTGCTGGGAGAGAACTCCCCCTCTCCTCTTTGTTCGCACAGCTCCTGGTGTTCAGCTTTGGACTTGGCCCCGCCTCTGCGCATAGGTCATCCGAGGGCGTCTGCTCTTCGCTCAAACAGGATGGGGTTAAAGGAGCAGCTGATTTGGGGGTTCTGGCTCAGGCCGGGGGAAGGGAGGGGCACGGATGCAGGGTGAGCCCACGGCGGCAGAGGCCAGCGTGACGCTGCACCAGCCTGAGGCGCTCTGCGCGTTCTCCCAGGGAAGCTGTCCCTGGATCCCGGGACCCTGGCAGTGGTGGGCTGCACAGGCTCCCAGGAGGGGCGGTGTGGACAGCGACCTGTGCTCGCACACAGGCTTCTTGGTGGCGGCAGCAGCAGCCCTAGCGTCCCACGCCCGTCTCTGGTGTCCGTGCCTACAGCCGCGGCTCCTGCCTGTTTCTGGAGCTCCTTTAAGCGGCGTGCTTAATCCCCTCTCCTCGCGCCCCAGGAAGCAAAGAGGGAAGAAAAGGTCTCTTGCCTCTTCGGCAGCTCCAGACTTCTCCCAGACTCCCTCCCGGCTAGCTGTGGTGCACTAACCCCTTCAGGCTGTTTTCACGCAGCCAATACCAGTCCTCTCCTGGCATCCGACCCAAGTCCGAGCCTCAGCTCCCAGCCCCCGCCCGCCCCAGCAGGTGAGCAGACAAGCCTCTCGGGCTGGTGAGTGCTGGTCGGCACCGATCCTCTGCGGAAATCTCTCTGCTTTGCCCTCCGCACCCTGTTACTGCACTCTCCTCCGCGGCTCCGAAGCTCCCCCCGTCCGCCACCCCAGTCTCTGCCTGCGAAGGGGCTTCAAGTGTGTGGAAACCCTTCCTCCTTCACAGCTCCCTCCCACTGGTGCAGGTCCCGTCCCTATTCTTTTGTCTCTGTTTATTCTTTTTTCTTTTGCCCTACCCAGGTACGTGGGGTGTTTCTTGCCTTTTGGGAGGTTTAAGGTCTTCTGCCAGCGTTCAGCGTGTGTTCTATAGGAGCAGTTCCACGGGTAGATGTATTTCTGATGTATCTGTGGGGAGGAAGGTGATCTCCGCGTCTTACTCTTCCGCCATCTTCTCTCCGCCTTCAATAATTTTTATTAATGTGCATTTCAGTTGTTTAAGAGAAAAAAAATATGGCTCATAAAGGAAAGTACAAAGAGAAGAGGGTCAATTCTCAAGTCATGAATATGACAAGTGAAATTATATGGAGAAAGGAAATCAATCCCACCAAATGAAAAAGGGCAAAGGAGGAGGTGAAGTAAATGAATCAATACCCCTTGGGTTTGTTTTTGTAGGTCCTTTTCTTCTCTTGTGTTTCCCACTTAGAGAAGTTCCTTTAGCATTTGTTGTAGAGCTGTTTTGGTGATGCTGAATTCTCTTAGCTTTTGCTTGTCTGTAAAGGTTTTAATTTCTCCATCAAATCTGAATGAGATCCTTGCTGGGTACAGTATTTTTTGTTGTAGGTTCTTCCCTTTCATCACTTTAAATATATAGTGCCACTCCATTCTGGCTTGCAGAGTTTCTGCTAATAAATCAGCTGTTAACCTTATGGGGATTCCCTTGTATATTCTTATTTTTCCCTTGTTGCTTTTAATAATTTTTGCCTTTAATTTTTGTCAGTTAGATTACTGTGTATTTTGTTGTGTTTCTCCTTGGGTTTATCCTGCCTGGGACTCTCTGGACTTCCTGGACTTGGGTGGCTATTTCCTTTCCCATGGAAACTTAGGGAAGTTTTCGACTATAATCTCCTCAAATATTTTCTTGGGTCTTTTCTCTCTCTTCTCCTTCCAGGTCCTCTATAATGTGAACATTGATATGTTTAATGTTGCCCCAGAGGTCTCTTAGGCTATCCTAATTTCTTTTCTTTCTTTTTTCTTTATTCTGTTCTGCAGCAGTGATTTCCACCATTCTGTCTTCCAGGTCATTTATCCGTTCTTCTGCCTGTGTTATTCTGCTATTGATTCCTTCTGGTGTATTTTTCATTTCAGTTATTGTATTGTTCATCTCTGTTTGTTTGTTCTTTAATTCTTCTAGGTCTTTGTAAAATATTTCTTGCATCTTATTGATCCCTGCCTCCATTCTTTTTGTGAGGTCCTGGATCATCTTCACTATCGTTATTCTGAGTTCTTTTTCTAGGAGGTTGCCTATCTCCACTTCATTTAGTTGTTTTTCTGGGGTTTTATCTTGTTCCTTCACCTGGGACATATTTCTCTGCCTTTTCATTTTGCCTGTCTTTCTGTGATTGTGGTTTTTGTTCTGTAAGCTGCAGGATTGTAGCTCTTCTTGCTTCTGCTGTCTGCCCTTTGGTGGATTGGGCCAAAGGTTTTTTGCATTTACCTCTCCCTCAGAGGCAGTGTATCTTTGCCTGGGACCTGAAGGCAGGAAGGTATGCTCTCTCTGTAGCAGTGGTTAATGTTTTTTTTTACTCATACAAGAGAAAGGTCTGAGGAAGTGGGCAGTGTTTCATGTCTGTTACCCAAGATTATTAGATCAACCACTACCTGCATGCCTGTGTCACTGAGGGATGTCTTCTCACCAGGCTCCTGTCCCAGTCGTTCTCATTAGCACCCAGTGGAGGCTGGGGAAAGGAGCTCCCCGGTGAATGTGAACTACTGTCATGTCAACGCTCCTACTTCCTCTAAGCTAATACTTTAGTCCATACTTGGCCCTTAAAGAATTCTTTAAAATTTTAGCTGATTTCTGTTGGGAGACACTTCTTCATGGGTCTCTCATGTTTGTGCATGATCTGTGAAGAGGCACTGACTGCCTTTATTCTGTCTGGACTACCTTCTCAGCCTGGGAAAACAGAGATAGCATTTCCCTCTGGAAGAGAGACACTTTTTTTGTGGTATGCGGGCCTTCCTCTGTTGTGGCCTCTCCCGTTGCGGAGCACAGGCTCCGGACGCGCAGGCCCAGCGGCCATGGCTCACGGGCCCAGCCGCTCTGCGGCACGTGGGATCCTCCCAGACCGGGGCGCGAACCCGGTTCCCCTGCATCGGCAGGCGGACGCGCAACCACCGTGCCACCAGGGAAGCCCAAGAGAGACACTTTTGATTACTGTCTACTATAATGAAGATGTCTCCCTCCAGAGCCAAGGGGAGGCATGCTTAATACCCATTATAAAATATTTAGGTTCCTTGAGCTCAGGGTACCTTCCTGAAATGCAACCCACTGCATGTATAGGTGTTACCTGGCCTCCACTCATTGCCCTGTAGGATTGGGGATCAGGGAACCAACACAGATACTGAAACTCTGATTGATACTGTTTGGGCAAGTAATAAAGTCCCTTGTCTCTGATATAAGAAACTGTGGCAAACTAACATAACTTGCAGATAGCGTGAAATCTTAGAACTTTCCAAGTTTCTTCTTTACTGGCAGCCTCCTATTCTCTGCCAAAGGTGAAACAGTCCATGTATTCTGTCTCAGGGGCTTGTCACTCTGAAATTCAGTTCCTTTGGCTGCCTTCTCTGATGTGTAATAGAAAAGTGATGATTTTTTTTTTTCTTCTTAGGATGGGAGGAACATTCTCTTGCAGCTTTCTATATCTTAAATGGAAGCACAACTCCCAAGGTATACCTATTTGATTACTTTCTATTACCAAAGATAGACACTTATTGATCTTTGAATTTAATGTTCTGCTTATACATGCTTAGTTTTTAAAAGAAGCATAAGCTTGGATAATGAACTCTAGGAATTCTGAAAAATAGCTCATGAAATATTTCATCACAAGGGCTGGAAACAATGGACCAAGGATGTTTACGTTCCAGCATTGGTGAGTCAGGAGGGGGTAAAAGAATCTGATTCATGATGAATGAGATGTTATACAGAATGTACATGTGCACTGGCCACCAACTCTTATAGAGAATCAGGGAGATATATAGGAAAATTACAACCACTTAGGGGTAGAGAGAGGGCTTTCGAAGCTCTTAAAAATGGACAGGAAGATGTGGTAGAAACACCTGAAAAGGATACAAAGGCTAGGCAGAAGAAGAGAAAGTGGAGTCTTGAGGATTCATAGAATTTCTATTTCTTTGTTGTTTTTTTCCCCTCTCCACATTCACCCTCCCTTTTCCTAATAAACAGAATCTAGATTTCTCTTGTGAGGTTCGTCTCTTCTGTATTGTGGAAGTCTGGTTAGGGCTGCCATTTAAAGTGCCTAGTGTTCACCTAGCCAACATTCCCAGGACTCCCTGAGTCATGAAAGACAGAAAAACAGCTGGAATTGATCCATTACTGAGCCGTTAGTTCCTGCTACATAGATCCCAAAACTGCTTAGGTTCCTAGCTTTTCAAAGCATAGCTTAACTCTGTGAATTACACAATATTCTCATTTTACTTGTTAACCAAAGTTGAATTTCTGTTGCTTGCAACAAAAGAACTTCAACTGACACAGGGAAAGTGGTCCAATAGAGGGCATGATAGAGGCCAAAAGAAGCTTTTAAAGGTAGCCTGAAATCCAGATACTTTATTTAAAATTATTAAAAGAACACATATTAATAATTGTCAAAATTGCTGGCTATGGTACAATGACTAATTGATTTCATGTTTCTACATGCTTGTAGTTAATGGTTAGGCTGATGATGTTTTATTACTAAAAACTATATTTAGAGTTCACTCTCATATCTCCCAAGTAAGAAATAAAAACAAATGAGAATGAACTGAAATAATACACGTTACATGCTCTAAGAAAAACATCTAGGAAGGGGTGCTGGGAGGAGCAATGATCTATGTTACAATGAAATATTCAGTCGACCCCTGAACAATGCAGGGTTTAGGGGAGCCAACCCCTGAACAGTCAAACAACTTTACAATTAGCCCTCCATAACCACAGTTCCACATCTACAAAGTCAACCAACCACAGATCCTGCAGTACTGTAGAATGTAGTGAAAGAAATCTACATATAAGTAGAACCACACAGTTCAAACCTGTGTTTTCAAGGGGCAACTATATATATATATATGAGAATTATATATATTATTATGTATAAGGGAATCATTATATAACATATATAACAGAATATATATTTTATATATATATATATATATCTTACTCTACATCCTTTTTAGGGTTATTTCGTTACTTTTTGAAAATATTATAAAAGTAAATTTACCATTTTGCCATGGACTAGTTTAACAAAGGGTTATTCAACCTTGGCACTATTGATATTTGGGCAGGATAATTCTTTGTTGGGGGGGCAGGGGAGCCGTCCAATGCATTGTAGGGTGTTTAGTAGCATCCCTGGCCTCTACTAGCCCCACTATATGCCAGTAACACCCCTATAATGCCAATCAAAAATGTCTCTTGAGAATGCACTTGAGGACCCGGGGAGGGGGAAGGGTAAGCTGGGACGAAGTGAGAGAGTGGCATGGACATATACACACTACCAAAT
>NC_041224.1:134630880-134635087 GCF_002837175.3 Physeter macrocephalus
CGGGCCTCTCACTGTTGCGGCCTCTCCCGTTGCGGAGCACAGGCTCTGGACGCGCAGGCTCAGTGGCCATGGCTCACGGGCCCAGCCGCTCCGCGGCATGTGGGATCTTCCCGGACCGGGGCATGAACCCGTGTCCCCTGCACCGGCAGGCGGACTCTCAACCACTGCGCCACCAGGGAAGCCCAAGATCTAGCATTTCTAACAAACATTTGTCTGACATACGATGTTTAAATACACATTTCTAATAGATTTAAGACTGTATAGTATGAATATGCCAAATGGTATAATTTTTTACAATTTATTTATGTATTCTAATGAAAAATATTCAGGTTCATAATGGGTTATTAGGGAAGCTAAATTGATTAGAAAATGCCTTTAACTTTTGAGATTAGCATTATGAATAAAGCTCCCAAAGCCAGAGGACAAAGGATGCCTGGAGTTGGTATTTGGTGTTAGGAAGACCCTTTGGCTTGAGTCTTACGATCTCAAAGGGGTCTCCAATTAGACACTATTTCAACAATAACTATGTATTAGGAAAAAGAGACAAATGTCAAAGTGAATGGTATGTTAAAGACTAATATTGTATATTTTCTCACATGTACTCATCATCTTTTTTACTTATTTATTAACAAACTTTATTTTTCAGAGCAGGTTTAGATTTCCAGCAAAATTGAACAGAAAGTACAGAGAGTTCCCATATAATCCTTGCCTTACACATGTCCAGTCTCTCACACTGAGTTTTTAATCATGAATTGGTGCTGAATTTTGTGAAATATTTTTCTTGCATCTATTCACATGTTCATATGATTTTTCTCTTCTGGACGGTTGATGTGATGTGTTACATTAATTGATTTTCAAATGTTGATCCATCCTTGCCTACCAAGGATAAATCCCACTTGGTCATGGTACATAATTCTTTTTGTACATTGTTGGATTCAATTTGTTGACTATTTTTGCATCTATGTTCATGGTCCATTGTTGGTCTATAGTTTCCTTTTCTTGTACTATCTTTGACTGGTTTTGATATTAGAGTAATGCTGGCCTCATAGAATGAGTTTAGAAGTAGTTTATTGGCTTCTATCTTTTGGAATAAATTGCAAAGAATTGGTATAAGTTGTTCTTTAAATGTTGGATAAAATTCCCCAGTGAACACATCTGGGCATGGTGATTTCTGTTTTAAAAGGTTATTAATGATTGATTCAACTTCTTTAATAGTTGTAGGCCTATTCAGATGGTCTACTACTTCTTGTGTGAGTTTTGGCAGATTGTCTTTAAAGGAATTGGTCCATTTCATCTAGGTTATCAAATTTGTGGACATAGAACTGTTCATAGTGTTCCTTTTTTAATTTTTTTTGTGGTACGCAGGCCTCTCACTGTTGTGGCCTCTCCCGTTATGGAGCACAGGCTCCAGACACGCAGGCTCAGCAACCACGGCTCACAGGCCCAGCCGCTCTGTGGCACGTGGGATCCTCCCGGACCGGGGCACGAACCTGCGTCCCCTGCATCGGCAGGTGGACTCTCAACCACTGAGCCACCAGGGAAGCCCCATAGGGTTCCTTTAATATACTATTATAATCATGGGATCTGTAGTGATGTTTCCTCTTTCATTTTTGATATTAGTAATTTGTATCTTTTTTTTAACTTCTTTATTGGGTTATTCAACCTTGGCACTATTGATATTTGGGCAGGATAATTCTTTGTTGGGGGGGCAGGGGAGCCGTCCAATGCATTGTAGGGTGTTTAGTAGCATCCCTGGCCTCTACTAGCCCCACTATATGCCAGTAACACCCCTATAATGCCAATCAAAAATGTCTCTTGAGAATGGACTTGAGGACCCGGGGAGGGGGAAGGGTAAGCTGGGACGAAGTGAGAGAGTGGCATGGACATATACACACTACCAAATGTAAAACAGATAGCTAGTGGGAAGCAGAAGCATAGCACAGGGAGATCAGCTCAGTGCTTTGTGTCACCTAGAGGGGTGGGATAGGCAGGGTGGGAGGGAGATGCAAGAGGGAGGAGATATGGGGATATATGTATATGTATAGCTGTTTCACTTTGTTATACAGCAGAAACTAACATACCATTGTATAGCAGTTATACTCCAATAAAGATGTTAAAATAAATAAAATAAATAAAAAATGTCTCCTGACATTGCCAAATGTCCTCTGGGCGGGAGGGGAGGGGACAAAATTTTTCCCTGATTAAGAAACACTGGTTTTAACATCATGACCACAAAAGACAAATACAACTGCCAGCTCTATGACTCCATTGTGGAATCAATTGTGATTAAACTAGAGTTACATTCATCTTTTAGTTTAAAATGTATTGTGGCTAGAACTAAGTTAATTATGCCAGTTATTGTTTAGAGCTGAGCTGTCTAATACCGTAGTCACCAGCCACATGTGTCTAACAAGCACTTGAAATGTAGCTACTCTGAAGTGAGATGTGTAGTAAGTGTAAAATATGCACTGGATTTTGAAGACTTGATATGAAAAAAAGAATGTAAAATAACTTACCATTTTTATGTTAACTGAACAATTTTGGATATACTTAGTGGGTGAAATATATTAAAATTAATTTCACCTGCTCAGTTCTACTTTTTTAATGGGGCTACAAAGAATTCTAAATTACATGAAATGGCGCATTATATTTCTATTGGACCTCACTGGTCTAGAAATTTGTACTGATTTACTATTACTTGTTTTTATAAAAAATTATTTAATAATTAACAAACTATTTTTTAGAGCAGGTTTAGATTTCCAGCAAAACTGAGCAGAAAGTAGAGAGTTCCCATATAATCCTTGCCTTTCACATGTCCAGTCTCTGACACTGAGTTTTTAATCATGAATTGGTGCTGAATTTTGTGAAATATTTTTCCTGCATCTATTCACATGTTCATATGATTTTTCTCTTTTAGACGGTTGATGTGATGTGTTACATTAATTGATTTTCAAATGTTGATGCATCCTTGCCTACCAAAGATAAATCCCACTTGGTCATGGTACATAATTTTTTTTTTACATTGTTGGATTCAATTTGTTGACTATTTTTGCATCTATGTTCATGGCCCATTGTTGGTCTATAGTTTTCTTGTACTATCTTTGACTGGTTTTGATATTAGAGTAATGCTGGCCTCATAGAATGAGTTTAGAAGTAGTTTATTGGCTTCTATCTTTTGGATAAATTGCAAAGAATTGGTATAAGTTGTTCTTTAAATGTTGGATAAAATTCCCCAGTGAACACATCTGGGCATGGTGATTTCTGTTTTAAAAGGTTATTAATGATTGATTCAACTTCTTTAATAGTTGTAGGCCTATTCAGATGGTCTACTACTTCTTGTGTGAGTTTTGGCAGATTGTCTTTAAAGGAATTGGTCCATTTCATCTAGGTTATCAAATTTGTGGACATAGAACTGTTCATAGTGTTCCTTTTTTAATTTTTTTTGTGGTACGCAGGCCTCTCACTGTTGTGGCCTCTCCCGTTATGGAGCACAGGCTCCAGACACGCAGGCTCAGCAACCACGGCTCACAGGCCCAGCCGCTCTGTGGCACGTGGGATCCTCCCGGACCGGGGCACGAACCTGCGTCCCCTGCATCGGCAGGTGGACTCTCAACCACTGAGCCACCAGGGAAGCCCCATAGGGTTCCTTTAATATACTATTATAATCATGGGATCTGCAGTGATGTTTCCTCTTTCATTTTTGATATTAGTAATTTGTATCTTTTTTTTAACTTCTTTATTGGATTATAATTGCTTTACAATGGTGTGTTAGTTTCTGCTTAATAACAAAGTGAATCAGTTATACATATATATATATCCCCATATCTCTTCCCTCTGTGTCTCCCTCCCTCACACCCTCCCTATCCCACCCATCTAGGTGGTCACAATGCACCGAGCTGATTTCCCTGTGCTATGCAGCTGCTTCCCACTAGCTAGCTATTTTACATTTGGTAGTTTATATATGTCCATGACACGCTCTCACTTTGTCCCAGCTTACCCTTCCCCCTCCCCATATCCTCAAGTCCATTCTCTAGTAGGTCTGTGTCTCTATTCCCATCTTGCCCCTAGGTTCTTCATGACCATTTTTTTTTTTTTAGATTCCATATATATGTGTTAGCATACGATATTTGTTTTTCTCTTTCTGACTTACTTCACTCTGTACAACAGACTCTAGGTCCATCCACCTCACTACAAATAACTCAGTTTC
>NC_041224.1:134635269-134644621 GCF_002837175.3 Physeter macrocephalus
TCTTACATTTACGTCTCTAATCCATTTTGAGTTTATTTTTGTGTATGGTGTTAGGAAGTGTTCTAATTTCATTCTTTTACATGTAGCTGTCCAGTTTTCCCAGAACCACTTATTGAAGAGGCTGTCTTTTCTGCATTGTATATCCTTGCCTCCTTTGTCATAGATTAGTTGACCATAGGTGCGTGGGTTTATCTTTGGGCTTTCTATCGTGTTCCATTGATCTATATTTCTGTTTTTGTGCCAGTTCCATATTACGTTGAATACTGTAGCTTTTTAGTATAGTCTGAAGTCAGGGAGTCTGATTACTCCAGCTCCGTTTTTTTCCCTCAAGACTGCTTTGGCTATTCGGAGTCTTTTGTGTCTCCATACAAATTTTAAGATTGTTTGTTCCAGTTCTGTAAAAAAAATGCCATTGGTAATTTGATAGGGGTTGCATTGAATCTGTAGATTGCTTTGGGTAGTATTTTTGTCTCCTTAGGTAGGTTTATTCCTAGGTATTTTATTCTTTTTGTTGCAGTGGTAAATGGGAGTGTTTTCTTAATTTCACTTTCAGATTTTTCACCATTAGTGTATAGGAATGCCAGAGATTTCTGTGCATTAATTTTGTATCCTGCTACTTTACCAAATTCGTTGATTAGCTCTAGAAGTTTTCTGGTAGGATTTTTAGGATTCTCTATGTATAGTATCATGTCATCTGCAAACAGTGACAGCTTTACTTCTTTTCCGATTTGGATTCCTTTTATTTCTTTTTCTTCTCTGATTGCTGTGGCTAAAAATTCCAAAACTATGTTGAATAATAGTGGTGAGATAGTATTACTGTTTAGTGAAATAAATTCTTAAGTCTATCAAATAAGCCAAAAAGACCTCCGAAAGCTTTCCACAGCCCTATGAAATTAGCTCACTTTTGAGCATCATAATTCTTTATTATCATGCCTGAATTGTTTTTTGGCTTCTTCAAACCAATTACTTCTATTCCAATGCTTTGTTCTCAGTGTTCCAGTAGGTTCATTTCTGATTGCTGATTTATCTTCAGGCTGTTCTTTATCATTTTCCTGCATATTAGTTTCTTTTATACACTCAGGAACTTTCCTAGTAGGATGCTGAGATGTTGCAGCATCCATCATACTTAGAAAATCATAAGCAGGCAGAGGAGGTTTCCATTCCTGAGCAGGTAAAATTTCTAGAAGAAAGACAGAATCAAGCATTAAAGATGAACAGATATAAAATCTCATCACATGAATATACTAGAAAATGTTTTATTTTGCAAAATATATTTGTAGGAGTGAAGCCCTTATCAGTTTTCCTTATCTGAGCAAAGCTATAATTTATTATCATCATTGTCTAAGAATCTTGATACATTTGTCATTATTAGACGTTTTTCATATATTACATTTACAAGCTATTCTATTTTAAATGCTATTCTATTTTAAATAAAGATAAGTATTAATAGGCAAAACACAAAAGGTCCATAATCTCACTGCCTGTTAACCCTTGTTGAGGTTTTAAAAAATAGCAGTATGTGTAATGAGATTACACACAGCCAGGGACATGTTAAAATGAAGAAGACTCTTGCTTCCCTCCCTATCCCTGTCTTTACCCCAAAGAACTATAACTATGAAACAAACATTCTAGAAAAAAATTTTGGAACATACATAGAGAATTATTATTTAGACAAGTATTTCCTTACATTTTAAAGCATTTTCTGTTTTGGAAAACTTGATTAACATCCTTTGCACATACTTGATGAAAAAAAATAGATTTTATAAAAATAATTATAAGCAAGAAATCTTTAAAAATTGCTATGGAACCAACTGTACTATAAACAGACAGTGATTGGAATCATGGCAGTGAATATTAACATTATTTTAAAACATTGGTCATTAAAAAAAGAAAATGAATTTATGCTGACAACATATATATATGAGATAAACTAGCTTTTCTCCATTTAGTAAACAGATTTCACACAATTTCAGAGTTTAGTTGCCTATTTGAAATACTATTTGAGAAATAAACTATATATAAGGAAATGTGCAAAGTAAACATTTAAAAAATAAATTCCAGTGAAAGAATCTATACACTGGTACATGAAAAGAAAGTAATGCTCAAAAATAAAAACTTTAGCATCTCTCATAAATCAAATAAAAGCTTAGGATATTCTGGGAAACTTTAATTTCCTAGAGTAGATTAAAGCACAAACGAAAATCTTCATCAATATATATATGTATATCTATACTTCCTGATATAAGATTTCTTCACTCAGACTCAATTATATGAAATCCATGGTACATCAGCAGGGTATTAAATTTAGGCTACCCTTGTAATTGATGTTTCAAATTACAGTGTTGCCATGTTAGCAGACTCAAAAGTGACAAACGGATAAAATAGTTTCTTGAATATAATGACTAGGTACGAAGTAAGAATAACTATACTTTGCAATATGCAGATAAAGTATATTTAAGAAAAGTCCAATTTAAAGCACAGCAAAGACTTAGCAGTATTTATTTTTTAAGGTAAACACTGCAGCCTAGTGGTCTGAGATGATGACAAAATGCCTGAAACTGGACATCCTAATTCTGCTAATTATTTCCTGAAGGAACTCTATAAAGACCTTAATGTTTTCAGTTACAAATAAAACTGTACTCTCATCACATATGGGCAATAAAGACATTATTATCAAATTAGTAATGATAATAATAATAATAATGGCCTACATTGACTGAGGCTTTACTATATATCAGGCATTATGTATTTAATCCTTACAACCCTATGAGGAAAGTACAATTATTATCCCAATTTTATAGGTGAGAAAACCAAGGCCTAGAAAGGTCAGAGAACTTGACCAAAATTAAGTGTAAATCTAAGTAAGAATAGCCAGTGGTGACAATTTCACAGAAATTAAGATGTGCAGCAAGCAAGGTGTGGCAGGGACTGGTGGCACCATGTTACAGATTCAGGCTATTCTAAGAGTAGCTGCAACATCCCTGTCTCAGATCTGTCTCCCAAGGTGTGGTGAGAGCAGGTCCTGGCAGCACAGAAGACAAGCCCCAATACAGAAAAGTCCTGCTTGGACCTTTGCTTCTTCCCTATTCCCAGAGGCTGCAGGAATAACTTAAGATCAGGAGCAGTGATACAAAGAAGTAATGGAAACCAGAGGTATTAACATAATTGCAATGGAAGAAATACCAGTCTCTCAGGAAACTCAGAAGAATAATTCTGATTCTTTCCTCTAGTAATGGTTTGAGTTGAGGAATCAAAGCCCCCAAGGATGCTCCTTGTAGGAAAGGATCTTTACATGAAGAATAATAACACTTTAGGTTTTACACTTTAAAATGTATGCCTCTGCATACTTAATTTTGATTTTTAAAATAACTGTGACGTAGTCAGAGTAGGAACTATTAATCTCCTTTTATAGTTGTAAAGGAGGAAACAAAGAAAAAACTTGCCTAAAACCACAGTTAGTAATCAAGGAGGCTGGGTCAGAAGCTCAGGTTTCTGTGTCTTTGAACATCACACGACCTTTTTTAAAGCAATTCAGTTGGAGAGGTACTCTGGCCCGATTTACATATAATCCTATCTGACTTAGAGTCCCCGAGGCCTCTGTGTCACAGCAACTGCAAAATGACAACACTCAACTGCTTCTATAAAATAGCAATGCAGATAGAGAAGAGAAGGCAGACTATCTGAAGAGCTCAAGAGCTACAGCCAGAAGGACCCCTATGTTGTGTGGCTAGAATGAAGAAGCCAGCGCTGAGTGATAACAACCATAGAAAGGCTTCTTTCAGATTATGGAAGACAAAATAGTCAATTTAATTACTTTTTTACATATCCTAGGAAAATGTTAAAACTAATAAATTATCTCAGAAAATTAAGACTTAAAAATATATACATCTAAAAGGACCCAGAAAAGCCAAAATAATCCTGCACATGAAGAACAGAGTTGGAGGATGTAAATTTCCCTATTTAAAACCTGTTACAAAGATGCTGTATTCGAGAGAGTGGGGAAACTGCCATATGCTATCTGTGTACGTGATAGAAAAACATGTACATGAATGTTCATAGCAGCATTATTCATAATAGCAAAAAGTGGAGACAATGCAAATGTCCATCAACTGCTGAATGGAGAAACAAAATGGGGTATATCCATCCAATAGAATATTATTCATCCATAGAAAGGAATGAACTACTGATTCATGCTATAACATGGATGGTCCTTGAAAGCCTATGCTAAGGGAAAGAAGCCAGACCCAAAAGGCCTCATGTTGTATGATTCCATTTATAAGAAATTTCCAGATTAGGCAAATCCATAAAGACAGAAGGTACATGAGTGGTTGTCAGGGAATGAAGGGAGGCGAGAATGGGGAGCGAGTGCTAATGGGTATAGGGTTTCTTTTTGCGGTGATGAAAATGTTTTAAAATTCAGTAGTGGTAATGGTTGCACAGCCTCGTGAATATACCAAAAAAACATCAAATTGTATACTTTAAAAGGGTGCATTTTGTGGTATGTGAATTACATTTCAATATACAAATACCTTTTATAGACTATTTAAACACAATAATTTAGTTAAAACTGCCTAACTTAACAGAAATGAAGTAGATAGACCTCCTGGGAAGAACAGGTGTGCTGCAATGATTGGCACTTAAAACAAATTCAAGAATCTGATTAAATATACATAATGACAGATTCACACAATGCATGCTGGCTGAGAGACAGTGTAACACTGAATTGGAGTTTATATACCAGAACTGTGTGTGTATATACATATATATTCACAGTGTGTATACATATATATTCACATACCCTTATTTCAGAACTCGGTCATGAACAGTGTCAAAATGTTATTATAATATAGTTCATTTGGTTTCCAATAACAAAGTCCTCAGAAGTACCTTAGGAAACTTTTCATTACATCAAATTTCACACTATTTCCTCAACAGACTAATGATCTAGATTATTACATGTTAACTAATTTAAATTATATCAACAGGCCTGTTGTCACAATTGTATATAAACTAACATACACATCTATACCACAGGTATAAATCCACATAGGTTTTAGAAAAATAGGGACTATGGCATGTCATAAGCCAGCATTATAAATTCTGAGTCAAGATCTATTTTCTTGTGGTTCAAAATTCTGGCTCTGGAGTACAACAGAGCCATGTTGAAATCCAAGCTTCCTCATTTACTGATTAATTATATGACTTTGAACTAGTTACTTAACTCTTCTACAGGTAATGATAGTTCCTATGACTCTTGTGAGAATAAATGAGATAATGCATGTGAATCACGTAGCTTTGAGCCAGACACCTACTGAGCATTCAATAAATGTTAGCTATTATTATTAAATTTCATACGACACTTATTTTCTGTGGGTAATAATACCTACCATATAGGAGACTGTCCCATGGACAATGCTATCAGTGTATTAATATTTAGAATACTTACGAACATTACAATTCAACTCATTCTAGCATCCATGAGCGATAATTCAAGTTTAAAAAAATCCATGAAGCAAAATATAGAATTGTGCACATTAAAACAGGAAACTTACTGATATGACTTTCTAGTCCTGCTTCTAATTTTTTCAGCCACAATAAAAGGTTCTGTTCAGTGACAGCCTGGTCTGAAGGAAATGCAAATACTTGGCCGCCTGAATGCAGATTTACCACGGCAAGAAGAGGAAGGGGTGGTAGGGTATCAAAATATGCCTGCAAGATTCCTCTCCCCACGGGAGTATTCTTCCTATAAAAGGGAGCAACTGAACATGTTAATTAATATTTCTTTCTATAACAAAATAACAAGAAAAACAGTTTGTAAAACATATTAACCTTTAAATATAGTATCATGCCAGGAAGTTTATTTTATGAAAATATGTCCTAAAAATCAAGTCTGTAACTATGTTATTAGTAATCAGAGTCATAAAGTTTCTTTTAACATAGGGTACTTGCTGTATTTCTCTTAGGAGAAAAAAGGCAACCAATGAGTTTTAATGAAAAACATAGTCCAAAGGCTTGTCAATTTTGTCTCAATACAATCAATACGGTCCTTCCAAAGTTTAGTCAAGTATCTGATCACATGTCAGCTCAAAAATTAAATGGCTACAAAACTATAAAATAACAAGATACTCATAATAAATACCCCTTTTCCAAATAAAACTGTCTCTTTCCTCAGGATTAATTTCAAATTAAAAAGATTTTTAAAAGTATTCATACAAGAAAACCACAAGTTTAAGACACCCATTTTTCCTAATACAGCACATTCCACATTATGGAAAGGACTATTTCACTCTGAGATAGCTACAAGGATAATTACCTGGGAAAATTTTGTTTCAAGTAGTAGGCTGTACTGTTAGTGAACTCTTAACAACAAAAGTGTACACTGCCCCATTTTTGTAATTTTTCCAATGAGTTAAAAATGAAATGTCTTTCATCTGATGACTTTGAACAATGGATAGTGTATCTAAATATGTGAACTGTGTTCAGAGACATTAAATGTAATAACACAAGCCACACATCTAGAAAATATACCAGGAAATATTCTTGGTAAATGCACTGATAATTTTCTGTAAAGTTTTAGGCTGCATTTTAAAAATACAGAAATACAGAAAAAGGAATTAAAGAAAAGGCCAAAATAACACAATGTTTATTTTTCTGTATTTGCCAAATTTCCCTCAATGAACATCCATAACTTTTGAAATCAGAAAAATTATTATCTTTTAAAATTTATTGTATGACACAAAAAACAAAGGCAACAAAAGCAAAAATAAACAAGTGGGACTATATCAAACTAAAAAACTTCTGCACAGCAAAGGAAACCAACAAAATGAAAAGGCAACCTTCAGAAGGGGAGAAAATATTTGCAAATCATATATCTGATAGGGGATTAATATCCAAAATAACTAAAGAACTCACACAACTCAATCACAAAACAACAATTCAATTAAATAATGGACATAACTGAATAAACATTTTTGCAAAGAAAACATCCAAATGACCAAAAGGTACATAAAAAGATGCTTAACATCACTAATCATCAGGGAAATGCAAATCAAAACCACAATGAGATGTCACCTTACACCTGTCAGAATGGCTATCAACAAAAGACCACAAATAACAAGCACTAGGGAGGATGTGGAAAAACTGGAACCCTTGTGCACTGTTGGTGGGAATGTAAATTGGTACAGCCAGTATGGAGAACGGTATGGAGGTTCCTTAAGAAACTAAAAATAGAGCTACTATCTGATCCAGGAATCCCACTCCTGAGCATATTATATCTGGAGAAAAACATGGTTCAAAAAGACACATGCACTCCCAATGTTCACTGCAGCACAGTTTACAATAGCCAAGACATTGAAGCAACCTAAATGTCTGTCAACAGAGGAGTGGATAAAGAAGATGTGGCACATATATACAATGGAATATTACTCAGCCATTAAAAAATGAAATAATGCCATTTGCAGCAACTTGTGTGGACCTGGAGATTATCAAAGTAAGGGAAGAAGTCAGAGAAAGACAAATATCATATCATATGATATCACTTACATGCGGAATCTAAAAAAATGATACAAATTAACTTATTTATAGAACAGAAACAGACTTAGAGAATGGAATATTATTCAGCCATCAGAAAGAAGGAAATTCTGCTATTTGCCACAACATGGATGGAATTTGAGGGCATTATACTAAGCGAAATAAGCTAGACAGAGAAAGACAAATACTACATAGTAGTATAACTTATATGTGGAATCTTTAAAAAAAAGTCAAATTCATAAAAACAGAGTAGACAAGTTGTCAGGGACTGCAGGGTGGGGGAAATAAGGAGAGATTGGTAAAAGAATACAGACCTTTCAGTTGCAAGATGAATAAGGTCTGAAGATTTAATGTATAACATGATGACTATAGTTGATAATACTGTGCTGTATCATTGAAATTTGCTAAGAGAGTAGAACTTAAATGTTCTCACCGCCCCCCAAAAGTTTATATATATAAAACAAATATGTGAGGTGATGGATGTGTTAATTAACTAGATGGAAGAATCTTTTCACAATGTATACATATATCAAATTATCACAATGTATATTTTAAATATTTTACAATTTTATTTGTCATTTATACCTCAATAAAGCTGGAAAAAAAAATCACACAGCAAAAAAAAAGAAAAAAAAAGAATTTACTGTAAAACAGAATTCAATCTAAAACAATGTCACCTTAGACAATCTGAGGGAGTTTAGTTACTAAAATACCATAATAACATACACATTGGTTCCATAATATATAACTCCACAGGTAGAGTTTCATTCCCTAATGAAAATTTAATAATAATTATACTTTCTTTACCTTTTACGTATTAAAAAATAAAAAAATATATACTTACAGATTTAACCAGCAAGGGGTAAGTGAATCCAAGTGTTTCTCTTTCACCAGCGTCAATATTGCTTTTTTATGCTGAGGATTTATGCTACCATCACTGAATAAAATGAGTAATGGTTTCTGAAGTCTTAAATAAGTGGGAAGATTTTCCACAGTGATTTCTGGCTGTTTAAAACAAAAAACAAACCAAGAAAAATGGGGAATTATAGTGTATAAAGTAGAAAATAATGTTCAAATCACTCTTGCAATTTTAGTTTGTAAAATGTATTTCAAACATTTTCATTTAAGTGGAGATTTTGCTATACTGATTAATAACTGAATCTCAAGAGATTTTTTTAAATTTAAACCCATTTTGTCTTAAGAATGAGTTATTTTCAAAATAAAATTACTAATAGAATTTGAAAATAAATTAAGGGAGCTCCCTGTTTTACAAGGATGTAGCACTTCTAATAATTTCTTATGCTAAAATCTGGATCAGACTAGCCAACATACACATGACAAATAAAATTCTTGTTATATCTTTATAAAATTTTTGAAAAAAAACATAAGCTGAGCTTTAAAGGTATAATCTTTTAACATCTATGATTACTTAAAAATTAATAAAATCTTACTTTGTTTCAAAATTATGAGTTTTTAGCATAATTAACGTAATCCAATAATATGCTAAAACAAATTTTAAAAGTCTCTTATTTCTTTGGGGTTTAAAATAACAATGAAAAAAATTAGTAAGAAATAAGAAATCTTAACCTTTTATTCTTTTTATTAATTAAAAGAGAACAACGTTTTTTTATATATTTGTAGAAGACAACTTGTCTAGGCTGTTATTAACAAGAATTGAAAAGAGTAACAAACAAAGTTAACATATTCAGGATTAAAAATAGCAGTGACACTATATATAAAATAGATAACTAATAAGGACCTACTGTATAGCACAGGGAACTCTACTCAATACTCTGTAATGGCCTATATGGGAAAAGAGTCT
>NC_041224.1:134644742-134659037 GCF_002837175.3 Physeter macrocephalus
TAATACAACATTGTAAATTAACTATACACCAATAAAAATTTAAAAAAGAAAATAGCAGTGACTTAGAATATTAAAGGCTTCTACCATTTTCCATTTTTAGTACCACATCTATTAATTCATCTTTTGGATGTATTTATGAGCTGGATTAAATCTTCCTATATCATAAAACTAATCCCCTGCTGACAGATAAGGAAACCAAAGACGAGAAGCTGACTTGCTGAAGTCACACAGCTAAGTAGGAGGAAGAGTTAAATGAAACTAGCACTCAGGCATCCTGTCACCAGCTTCCCATTTCATTGGATCACACTAGAAATCCAAATGAACAATTTTTTTCATGGTGCCAACCACCTCCGATTCATCCCCAAACACCAAACTCTGGCACATACTTTTCTGTACTTAGTTCTCAAAACCACTTTCCTCTGCCAATTCTCATTTTTCTTTAAATTCTTTCTCTTTCACACTAAAAATCCTCTTTTCACACCTTCCTCTTTCATGATTTAAATCTTAGATCCCTTCTTCTCCAAAATCCCCTGTGTTGTATTCTTGTATTGACTATCATCTTTTCTCTTCTACATGAGTTATGTCCCCTTCCTAAAATAGATCTCATCAAGCCAGCAGAACGGATTTGACGAATCTGGTGCAATGGAGCCATCACTGCTCAATTCAAAAATTTATTGAGAACTTCAAGATCTTATGCTGGGTACTGAATCAAAAAGAAGTAAGATGCTTACCCTGCCCTCAAAGAGTTCATAGTTTAGAGAAGGAAAGAAGTATACAAACTGCTGTGATCCAAGAAAAAACTTAATGTGTGACACTAAGGAAACCTATTGGCTCTGAATTAAAACTAAAAAACAAGTTAGGGGAGCTCATGGGTGATTTTAGGAAGTGGTATTTGATTTGGGCCTTGCATAAGGAATAAGACCTTGATAGACAGAGGTGTATGCTAGAGCGGGGATTCCAGATATAGGGAGCATCATGAAGGTGCAGACAGGTGTTAAGGCATGCAGAGTATCTGGGGAACAGTGAGAGTGAAGCATACCAGACTCAGGCAGGCAAGAGGCAAATGTGGCTGTCAAACCAGATGGGAAAATGACTCCACAGGCTTTCTAGCTCTCAGGAATACTGAGATTTTGTATCAAATGAGTGACATGGTTAGGCCTGTTTTAGATGACTAACTGGAATATGAATTTGTGGAAAGACAGGCTAGTGACAGGCACTGCTCTTTCCTATGTCAGGAAAGAAAGACTAAGAGTTGTGTGAGTTTAGAAGTTAAGATTAGAAACAGAGTTAGGAATCATCAGCTGGTATGACAGTAGAAGTTATGGGTACAGATAAAGTCTCCCAAAGAAAAACATACCAAAAAAAGAAAAAAGGGTTGAAGATGTAATTCTAGAGTGGCCAGAGGGTTGAAAGTGTACCTAGAGAGGATTGAATTGCAAAAGCCAAAGGAAGAGAGAATTTTAAGAAGGAAAAGCACAATTAAGAGTTTTGATTGCTATTCAGAGGTTAAGGAGAAACAGAAAAGGTCATCAAATGTGGTCGCTGGAAGGTGACCTTTGGCTATTTGAGTACGTAAGAGACTATAATTGTGTGGGTTCTGATATTCTTAACTTATTCATAATAAGAACATAAAAAGGAACTCCATGTATCTGAGAAAAGTGCTAAACATATTACCTAACAAACAGTTCTAAGTGTGACAGCCTTGGATATATCATTGCTTACTTATGATATTTACATAGTAAATTATCATGTATTTCAGATTTGGGCACTATTTACCTGGACTAATTTGTCATCAGGTTCATTAAAATAAAAGTTCGATGTTATATAAAAAATGTTTACCATCCAGCCATCCACTCCTCTTTCCTATCCAGAGGAAGGATCCAAAGTCCTTCTGGTAACTAGGTGTAGGCCAGGAGACAGATTACTGCTAGCTGGCTACTGTACACAGTCACTGATGCTCTAGACTTAAAGCTCCAACACAAAGCAGCACTGAGAAATTTAATAAAACCTTGAAGGTTTTAGAATTTATGAAAAGATCGTAACTAAAAGCAAAATAAATTTTATTACAGCTGTTCATTATTTAGTTGAACACTGCAAACCAAAACGTTGTAAATTTGCCTTAACTATAAACATTGATAGTTGTTAAGCTTGCCCACAGTTTCTCAGGCTTAAAGAATATAATCTTAAAGAAAAAAATTAGATACCTATTTTTATCTAGCAGTTAGGCAAAGATAAAAGAGTAAAATGATACAAATCTTCTGTTGGGCGAAACAGGAATAAATGTCAGAAGCCTTCAAAATGTGCCTACCCTTTGGACTAGCAATTCAAATTCTATGAACTTACCCTAAGTATATAGTCATAGCAACACCCAAAGATTATCTATAAGGATGGTCCCGGAATAAAACAAAACAAAACAAACTAAAGACATCTTAAATATTAACCAACAGGAAATTAGATAAATTGTGGTTTATTAGTACAACAGAATATTATGCCAATATTTAAAAACTAATATGCAAATCTTTATTTCTTGGTGGAAATATCCCTTAATATAAAAAGATAAACACATATACACACATGGAATTTTTTTTTAAGTTCAGGAAAATATATCCCCAGATTTAAACTTGGTTAAAGAAGTTATGGTTTATTCTGATTTTCTTCTTTAAAGTTTCCTGTATTATCTCGGAAAAAAAAGCTAAAGCCTTATAATAATTCCAAAAATATTACACTATGTATATGCTAAAGAAAGTCATTTAATAATGTCATTAAAGACAAAAATTACTTTATAAATAATTTAGAAAACCACATGTGAAAATATTAATGATTTGATTAATTATAAACTGTAACTTTAATTGGGGGAGGGGAGGCAATAGAACTGAGGTCACAAAAAACTTAAAGAATACATTCATTTCTTTGAGGCTAAAATGTAATATCATTTGGATCAGCATGACAAAAAACAGTAACAGGAGGATATTCGTTCAGTATTTATAGTTGATAATAGTGCCCCTATGGCACTTTAGAAAGGTAGAAAAGCATAAATTTATTCTAGCTACAATTCATATTAATGCAAAACAACCAAAATCAAGAAATGCACATTACATCTGCTGGGCCCCTGAATCCATTATTACACAAAGTAAGCATCGGAAAAGGACTTTCGTAAGAGAGTATTTTGCTCTAAAATGGTGTAAGTAATAATACCAGCTAACATTTGTTGAGTGTTTACCAGGGGCCAAACACTGTACACAGAGCATTGACCACCTATCTCGTTTAGTCCTTACAATAACGCTCTGCAGCAGGGGCTACTATCACCTACATTTTACACATGTGGAAACTGAGGCACAGAGATGCTTACATACAGCCAGTAGGGACACAAGCAAGGATGTGAAGCCCAGAAGTCTGCTCTCTGGAATCTATGTGCTTTATGCCAAGTTTCAGCCTAAGTTGAGTACTTCAACTGGCCATCAGCCACAAGCATCTCAGCAATAAAAATAATCCAAAGACATGTCAACTTTTGGCAGTGGACTAAAGAAGCTGTATGCATAACAGGTGAATAATAAAACAGAGCAACCCAATGAATCTTGACATCACAACACATCATGCCCTGTGCCAACAAAAGCTGGAATATCACGTATTAAAACACACTGTCTTTAACTGGTCTAGATTTTCTTATTTCAAATAACATCCTTATTATAAAGATATACTCACAAATGTTTCCAGTGATGCATTTGTTATTATTTGAACTATTTCTTGAGCATGGACATTAGCTAATGAAATGCTCTCGATTTTGCCTTCTTTGTGTCTGGCAAGCAGCAGGGCTGGAAGAGTTACAGCATATTTATTTGACCTATGGAGAAATGTAGTATTAAAATTTCCAACCAAAATATAGCAAATCATCAAAAATATGAACAGTTAGGCCAAGAAGTCACCATGGAGGCAGCAAATGGGAAGCCCTACTAAGGAAAAAAGAACTCGATTTCCAGACAAACTTATCTTCTATGTGAGGCTATCTGAGCAAGTTCAAGAACCTTGATAATCTAGATTAGAAGAAAGCAACAGATAGTAATCTAGCCAGACTTGTTTTTCTAGACAACTTATTCATCAAGAAAATGTCCAAACAGGATTAGGAACACACTGTATGGTTCTCCACTTTTTGGGCTGCTCACCAAACTGTTGAGCCAAGGAGACAGGCATTTATGAGAATGGGCCTGTTATCTGCCAGGCACTACACCAGGTGCTTCTAGTTAAGCCTTTATTTAACCGTCAGAACAGCCCTATAACCCTCTGTTTACTGGTGATGAAAGAGCGGTAAACAGCAGAGACAGAATTCACACTGAGGTATTCCAGATACAGAGTCTGTGCTCTCTCCACTGAAACAGAGCCCAAATCTGCTCCCTCCTACCACTACTTTTGCTAACTAAACTTGAAAGAAAATCACTAAATAGGAAAAAAAATGCCTTGTGTGAAACTACCAGTGATGTAGTCACATTTACATCATGTAAAAACTTAATTCATGCTAAAACAAAAGTATAGACATTATAATATTATAAACATTAGTAGAAAGCCCAGTCTTCAGATTACCTGTTGGTAATATAACCAGTTGGTTATAAACGAAACATACTCTGAAAACTACTGGTCTAGAAGAGAGTGGGTGACTGTCCATGTGTCAGGTGAACAGGTCTCATATCCCCTAAAGATCAGGAGTTCTGTATTCACTTTTAAAATACCACTGATTTCATGGAGCTCGATCATCAAAAGCATGTGTCACCAGTATTCAGGATGAAAGATTTAAGCTCAGAAACGACAATGAGGAATAATATAGTCAGAGGGTAATAAACACAAACTGGGGCTTATTAACTCCACGTGCATCTGAAGATGAGTCATAAGTGTAGAACGTGATATGTATTCATAATTTCCAAATTTTCAGTTCAGTCCTTCATTCCGCAGCAGCTGAAATATTTGATAGTTCACAGGAGCCCCAAATTCTACAAATAGACCAACTTAAGTGGCTAAAAAAAGCACTGCTTAAGTGTATGCCTGCAATAACAAAATTAAGTAGAACTATCAGTTCGTCACCTAAAACTCTGTGAGAAATATAGAAAAACTGATTTTTATGTAGACCTTGGTGGCAAATCAAAACCCAGACACTCAAGAAATAAAATTCCTCAAAAAACTATGACAACTGAAAAGAATTTATCGCAGGTAATAGAATCCAAAGAGGAAAACTTTTATAGGAAGATGAAGTAGTATGAAATCCAATGTTGCCCCATGAGGGCCTCTAGCCTAAAGAAGAATTTTGAATATCTAAAAATTCTAAATAGCCAGGTAGTACTTCCCAGATCTTCCCAGAAGGAAATTAAAAATTTAGTTACGTTGCTGCCCTATTTTCCTTCATCAACTGTGTAAAGACAAACAATATATTATTTTGCAAACTTCTTCCTCCCTAAAATTAGAAGACCAACAGACTTACAGTGTCAAAACATCTTCTTCAGAATAAATTCCTGTGATAACACATCCTCTTAGGTAGTTTCCTGCTTCAGTGAACTCTTCTTTTGCTATAAATACACAAACAAGTTAAAAATCTGAAACCTTTCAAGTTATGTATGCTATTCAACTGACGAACATGTTTACAGATGATAGTGCTTAATTATTAGTTAATTATAAAGATGTTTAAGTGCAGACCTTACCTACCTTATTGGTTCTAAAATATATCTGTGTTCTTTTCATAACATTTGATTACTACAGAAATGTACACTGATGTAATACAACTATGGTTCTGTAAATAAATGTACTCCAAATGTACAATTGACCCTTGAACAACACGAGTTTGACCTGCATGGGTCCACTTTATACATGAATTTTTTCAATAAATATAGTACCTGTATTTTCATTTAACAGACCTTTAAACTAACTAAGTGTGGGGAAAAGTATGTGTTCAACTGTGTTCAAGAGATCACAATATGTGGAATCAAAAGAAGTAGAGTTTGAGTCCTAATTCTGTCCAAACTGAGCTTCCTGCCCTTGGGTGGGTCATTTATCAATTCCTTTATTTTTGAGGCAGAGACAGAGTCTGGGGATTTTCAACTGTGCAGGGGGTCAGCACCCCTAACCCCCTCGTTTCCAAGGGTCAACTGTAATTTATAAGATTTATAGGATTCTAATCATACAGATTTAGTAAATAAATATTGGTTGCTTTTTAATCTACTCCTAAGGCAAGGTAAATGGAGACAGCTGTCCTATACGTAGCCTGGAAAGAAAAGCAGGTATGTGAAATGATACACACATTATAACCACAAAATCTAAAAGTGCTCATATGCATAGAAAAAATAGAAGACTATAAATTCTATTCCTCTAACAGTGTCTGTGTTAGGGTTCTATAATTATGAGGGATTTGTATCTTCTTTTATTTCCTGTATTTTCTGTAATGTGTTTTTGTTACTTTTAAACTTTGATTAATTTGTGTATCGGTCTTTTCCCATTTGTTATGATATACATATTCAAAATAAGAACTATTATCTCTGTAGGTTTCTGAATACATTTTCATAAATAATAGCATATTCTGGACCTTATAACCAAGAAGCAAGTCTGAATTAAACAGTTGTAGACTAATGAGAAAAGAGCAAAGGTAGACTGATATAAATGATGTATTCTTGACAATTGAAGGCCAGATGATAGCTCAGATCGCTGCACAAAAGGTTCATAGCAGTTGAAATAGAAAAACTATGATGGAAGAATTGAATTATAAAGCACCTAGAGGTCTGGGTATGCTGAACCCAAAAGATCTGTACCTTAGTAGTCAGCACTATATTCGTGATGTGAGGATCAACACTGTTAACATTGGGTAACCACAAGATTGTTTTCTTTAAAAACGATGCATACTTTCCACAAGACTGAGAAACACTGTAGGAAAGCCAGCTTACCAGAGTGGCAAAATCCACCAGCAGGCAGCATTGAGAGCTCATTTATAATCATAACTTTAATGAGAAACGAGTAACCCATGAAAATATTTTCTTTAGCCTGTGCTATAACAAAGTAGAAAAGATTCATAAGAAAACTAGGCAACTAGAAAGAACTGTGCTGTACTTTCATTTCTAAGAGAAATTTCTCTAAATTCTGATCAATAATTGATGATTGTTATGTAAAGCAATGACATAATGGAATCAGTTTTAGCTTCTTCTTTTTTGATAAGAAAATTACACTAATATTCCCATATAATTTCCTCATGAAGAAGACTCTAAACTCATGAATATGTTTCTTGCAAGGCTCTGCATGAAACCACTTGTACATAAATCCTAAGTTCCTTGGGGAATGGGAGCTTTTAAGACTGTAGACCTCAGTTGCATATCCATTCCCACTAAAAAAAAGTGTAAATTCTCCTTTGAATATTTGAAACCAGGCACATTCTCCTCCTTGGTGAAAACTGCATATATGTCAGAATACATGTCAACCCAAATATAAGGAAATAATCAGTTATCTAAATAAAAAGATTTTTTAACCACTATAAATATACTTGAGGTGTAATATTAACGGTGACTTACAATATTTAGTTGTTTTAACTTTAAACATATTTTAATTGCATAAAATAAATACATTAGGAGCTTCAAGATAGCACAAGAGTAAGGCCCGGAGATCACCTTCCTCCCCACAAATACATCAGAAATACATCTACATATGGAACAACCCCTACAGAACACCTACTGAACGCTGGCAAAAGACCTCAGACGTCCCAAAAGGCAAGAAACTCCCCCACGTACCTGGGTAGGACAAAAGAAAAAAAGAAAAAACAGGGACGAAAGAATAGGGACAGGACCTGCACCTCTGGGACGGAACTGTGAAGGAGGAAAGGTTTCCACACACTAGGAAGCCCCTTCACTGGCAGAGAAGGGGGTGGGCGGGGGGGAAACTTCAGAGCTACGGAGAGTGCAGCAACAGGGGTGCGGAGGGCAAAGCGGAGAGATTCCCGCACAGAGAATCGGTGCCGACCAGCACTCACTCATAGCCTAAAACTCAAAGGACTTGGCGGTGCTTCATACCCCCCTAGAGGAGCCTGTTCTGTAACCGATAAACCCCGATTAACCTCACCAACCCTTGCTACTTCAGTCTATATACCGCCATCTTCAGCAAACCCTAAAAAGGAAGGAGAGTAAGCATAATTACCCTACGTAAAAACGTTAGGTCAAGGTGTAACCCATGGATGGAAAGAAATGGGCTACATTTTCTACATCATAGAACACCCTTATACCCCACGAAAGTTTTTATGAAACCTAAAAACCAAAGGAGGATTTAGCAGTAAATTAAGAACAGAGTGCTTAATTGAATAAGGCCATGAAGCACGCACACACCGCCCGACACCCTCCTCAAGTATCACAGCGAAGCCCCAATCCACTAATCTATGCCGAGCGCCCCCACAAGAGGAGACAAGTCGTAACAAGGTAAGCATACTGGAAGGTGTGCTTGGATAAAACAAGACATAGCTTAAATAAAGCATCTAGTTTACACCTAGAAGATTCCACAGCTCGTGTATATCTTGAACTAGATCTAACCCACACTCCCCCCCCCCCCCCCCATCACAGACAAATCAAATAAAGCATTCACCACCCATTCAAAGTATAGGAGATAGAAATCCAAATCACTAGTGGCGCTATAGAGAAAGTACCGTAAGGGAAAGATGAAAGATATCCTAAAAGTAAAAAAAAGCAAAGCTTACCCCTTGTACCTTTTGCATAATGAATTAACTAGTAGTAACTTAGCAAAGAGACCTTTAGTTAAACTACCCGAAACCAGACGAGCTACTTACGAACAGTACCTAGAACGAACTCATCTATGTGGCAAAATAGTGAGAAGATTTGTAAGTAGAGGTGAAAAGCCTAACGAGCCTGGTGATAGCTGGTTGTCCAAGAAAAGAATCTCAGTTCAACATTAAACAGTACCAAGAACCCCCTGAAGTTCCAATGTATGTTTAACTGTTAGTCTAAAAAGGTACAGCTTTTTAGAAATGGGTACAACCTTAACTAGAGAGTAAAACAGACACACACATGCCATAGTTGGCTTAAAAGCAGCCATCAATTAAGAAAGCGTTCAAGCTCAACAATAAAACTGTGTTATAATCCCAGCAATAAATCAACTCCTAGTGTAACTATTGGACCAATCTATACAATTATAGAAGCAATACTGTTAACATGAGTAACAAGAAATTTTTTCTCCTCGCACAAGCTTATGTCAGTAACTGATAACATACTGATAGTTAACAGCCAATAAATAAAACCCAACACCAAACCATTTATTAAGCCCACTGTTAACCCAACACAGGCGTGCACCAAGGAAAGATTAAAAAAAGTAAAAGGAACTCGGCAAACACAAACCTCGCCTGTTTACCAAAAACATCACCTCTAGCATAACCAGTATTAGAGGCACTGCCTGCCCAGTGACTGATAGTTAAACGGCCGCGGTATCCTGACCGTGCAAAGGTAGCATAATCACTTGTTCTCTAAATAAGGACTTGTATGAACGGCCACACGAAGGTTTTACTGTCTCTTACTTTTAATCAGTGAAATTGACCTTCCCGTGAAGAGGCGGGAATAACAAAACAAGACGAGAAGACCCTATGGAGCTTCAATTAATCAACCCAATAACCCACAACCTCAAACCACCAAGGGATAAAAAAAACTTATATGGGTTGACAATTTCGGTTGGGGTGACCTCGGAGCACAAAAACCCCTCCGAGTGATTAAAGCCTAGGCCTACCAGCCAAAGCATAACATCACTTATTGATCCAAAGCTTTGATCAACGGAACAAGTTACCCTAGGGATAACAGCGCAATCCTATTCTAGAGTCCATATCGACAATAGGGTTTACGACCTCGATGTTGGATCAGGACATCCTAATGGTGCAGCCGCTATTAAGGGTTCGTTTGTTCAACGATTAAAGTCCTACGTGATCTGAGTTCAGACCGGAGTAATCCAGGTCGGTTTCTATCTGTTGCGCATTTCTCCTAGTACGAAAGGACAAGAGAAATAAGGCCAACTTTACACACGTGCCTTCAAACAACTAATGATCTAGTCTTAATTTAACAAATAAGCGCAAACTAGCCTTGCCCAAGATCAGGGCATTGTTGAGGTGGCAGAGTTCGGTAATTGCATAAAACTTAAGCTTTTACACCCAGAGGTTCAAATCCCCTCCTCAACAGAATGTTTATAATTAACATCCTAATGCTTACCCTCCCTATCCTCCTAGCCGTAGCATTCTTAACATTAGTAGAACGTAAAATCCTAGGATATATACAATTCCGAAAAGGACCAAACATTGTCGGCCCACATGGACTACTCCAACCCTTTGCTGACGCAATCAAATTATTCACCAAAGAACCCCTACGCCCAGCCACATCCTCCACCACCATATTCATTATCGCACCCATGCTAGCCCTAACCCTAGCCCTCACAATATGGAGCCCCCTACCCATGCCATATCCCCTTATTAACATACACCTGGGAATCCTATTCATACTAGCAATATCCAGCCTGACTGTTTATTCCATTCTATGATCCGGCTGAGCCTCCAACTCAAAATATGCACTAATCGGAGCCCTCCGGGCAGTAGCACAGACAATCTCATACGAAGTAACACTAGCCATTATCCTCTTATCAGTCTTATTAATGAGCGGCTCCTTCACCCTATCAACACTAACCACAACCCAAGAACAACTCTGATTACTCTTCCCCTTATGACCACTAACCATAATATGATTTATCTCCACCCTTGCAGAAACTAACCGAGCCCCCTTTGACCTAACAGAAGGAGAATCAGAACTGGTCTCCGGCTTCAACGTAGAATATGCAGCGGGCCCCTTTGCCCTCTTCTTTCTAGCAGAATATGCCAACATCATTATAATAAACATATTCACAACCATTCTATTTCTAGGAGCATATCACGACCCCTACACACCGGAACTACACACAACAAATCTCATTCTCAAAACACTATTACTTACAATATCCTTCCTATGAGTCCGAGTAACAGCAGGAACCCCCCCTCAAACATAAGAAATATGTCTGATAAAAGAGTTACTTTGATACACCTACTCTGAAAAAGTTTTCTCCCCCTAGCACTAGCCCTCTGCATATGACACATCTCATTACCCATCATAACAGCAGGAACCCCCCCTCAAACATAAGAAATATGTCTGATAAAAGAGTTACTTTGATACACCTACTCTGAAAAAGTTTTCTCCCCCTAGCACTAGCCCTCTGCATATGACACATCTCATTACCCATCATAACAGCAGGAACCCCCCCTCAAACATAAGAAATATGTCTGATAAAAGAGTTACTTTGATAGAGTAAATAATAGAGGCTCAAATCCTCTTATTTCTAGAATAATAGGAGTTGAACCTATCCTTAAGAATTCAAAGTTCTTCGTGCTACCACATTGCTACACTACAATCCACAGTAAGGTCAGCTAAACAAGCTATCGGGCCCATACCCCGAAAATGTTGGTTTATACCCTTCCCATACTAATAAACCCATTCATCTCTATTATTACATTTACAACACTCATCCTAAGCACAACAATTGTAGTCATCAGCTCTCACTGACTTTTCGCCTGAGTCGGATTTGAAATAAACATGATAGCTATCATCCCCATCATAATAAAAAATTTTAACCCCCGAACCACAGAGGCCTCCACTAAATATTTCCTAACCCAAGCTACCGCATCCGCCCTACTCATAATAGCAATTATAATCAACCTGTCACACTCCGGTCAATGAACTATCACCAAGCTATTTAATCCAACAGCATCAATACTAGTAACAATTGCCCTAGCCATCAAACTAGGATTATCCCCATTCCACTTCTGAGTACCCGAAGTCACACAAGGCATCCCCCTATCCACAGGCCTAGTCCTACTCACATGACAAAAAATCGCACCTCTGTCCATTCTATACCAAATCTCACCCTCCATTAACATGAACCTAATACTAACTATATCCCTACTCTCCATTCTCATCGGGGGTTGAGGAGGACTAAACCAGACTCAACTCCGAAAAATTATAGCTTACTCATCAATCGCCCACATAGGATGAATAACCACAATCCTACCCTACAATACAACCATAACCCTACTAAACCTACTAATCTATGTCACAATAACCTTCACCATATTCATACTATTTATCCAAAACTCAACCACAACCACACTATCTCTGTCCCAGACATGAAACAAAACACCCATTACCACAACCCTTACCATACTTACCCTACTTTCCATAGGGGGCCTCCCACCACTCTCGGGCTTTATCCCCAAATGAATAATTATTCAAGAACTAACAAAAAACGAAGCCCTCATCATACCAACCTTCATAGCCACCACAGCATTACTCAACCTCTACTTCTATATACGCCTCACCTACTCAACAGCACTAACCCTATTCCCCTCCACAAATAACATAAAAATAAAATGACAATTCTACCCCACAAAACGAATAACCCTCCTGCCAACAGCAATTGTAATATCAACAATACTCCTACCCCTTACACCAATACTCTCCACCCTATTATAGGAGTTTAGGTTACACTCAGACCAAGAGCCTTCAAAGCCCTAAGCAAGTATTATCCACTTAACTCCTGCATAACAAGGACTGCAAGACTATATCTTACATCAACTGAATGCAAATCAAACACTTTAATTAAGCTAAATCCTCACTAGATTGGAGGGATACACTTCCCACGAACTTTTAGTTAACAGCTAAATACCCTAATCAACTGGCTTCAATCTACTTCTCCCGCCTCGGGGGGGAAAAAAGGCGGGAGAAGCCCTGGCAGGATTGAAGCTGCTTCTTTGAATTTGCAATTCAATATGATTACTCACTACGGGACTTGGTAAAAAGAGGGTTCAGCCTCTGTCTTTAGATTTACAGTCTAATACCTACTCGGCCATTTTACCTATGTTCATAAACCGCTGATTATTCTCAACTAACCACAAGGACATCGGCACTCTATACCTACTATTTGGTGCCTGAGCAGGAATGGTGGGTACTGGCCTAAGCTTACTAATCCGCGCCGAGTTGGGTCAACCCGGTACACTAATTGGAGATGACCAAGTTTACAACGTACTGGTAACAGCCCACGCCTTTGTGATAATCTTCTTCATAGTCATACCCATTATAATTGGCGGTTTCGGAAACTGATTAGTCCCCCTAATAATTGGAGCACCTGACATAGCCTTCCCTCGTATGAACAATATAAGCTTCTGGTTACTGTCCCCTTCATTCCTGCTACTGATATCTTCCTCAATAGTCGAAGCCGGCGCAGGTACAGGCTGGACTGTTTATCCCCCTCTAGCACATCGTAACTTATTATTCCGGGAAAAAAGAGCCCTTTGGATATATGGGAATAGTCTGGGCTATAATCTCTATTGGATTCTTAGGCTTTATCGTATGAGCCCACCACATATTCACTGTAGGTATGGATGTTGACACACGAGCATACTTTACATCCGCAACTATAATCATTGCCATCCCTACAGGAGTAAAAATCTTCAGCTGACTGGCAACCCTCCATGGAGGCAACATTAAATGATCTCCCGCCCTAATATGAGCCTTAGGCTTCATTTTTCTCTTTACAGTAGGTGGCTTGACTGGTATTGTCCTAGCCAACTCTTCACTAGATATCGTCCTTCACGATACATACTATGTAGTCGCCCACTTCCACTACGTTCTTTCAATAGGAGCTGTTTTTGCCATCATAGGAGGTTTCGTTCACTGATTCCCATTATTCTCAGGATATACACTTGACCCCACATGAGCAAAAATCCATTTCCTCATCATATTTGTAGGCGTTAACCTGACATTCTTCCCTCAACATTTCCTAGGCCTATCAGGCATGCCTCGACGATACTCGGACTATCCAGACGCCTACACAACATGAAACACAGTCTCATCAATAGGCTCATTCATCTCACTAACAGCAGTTATACTAATAATCTTCATCATCTGAGAAGCCTTCGCATCCAAACGAGAGGTTATAACAGTGGACCTCACTTCTACTAACCTTGAATGACTAAATGGATGTCCTCCACCATACCACACATTTGAAGAACCAGTATATATCAACCCAAAATGATCAAGAAAGGAAGGAATCGAACCCTCTGCAGTTGGTTTCAAGCCAACATCATAACCTTTATGTCTTTCTTCATAAACGAGATATTAGTAAAACCTTACATAACTTTGTCAAAGTTAAATTACAAGTGAAAACCCTGTATATCTCCATGGCATACCCCCTTCAACTAGGCTTCCAAGACGCAAC
>NC_041224.1:134661017-134662912 GCF_002837175.3 Physeter macrocephalus
CACTACTCCAATTAAAAATCTCAAAACACCTTTACACCCCTAACCCTGAATTAACACTCACCAAAACACAGAAACAACACACCCCTTGAAACACTGCATGAACCAAAATCTATTTACCTCTTTTACAACCCCGGTAATGCTAGGCATCCCCATCGTCACCCTAATTATCATATTCCCAATTATCTTATTCCCAACACCAACTCGACTAATTGACAACCGAGCAATTTCTATCCAACAATGATTAACCAAACTTACATCAAAACAATTAATAATCACACACAACTCCAAAGGGCAAACCTGATCCCTCATACTTATCTCACTCATTCTATTCATCGCCTCTACCAACCTCCTCGGAATACTACCTCACTCATTTACACCTACCACACAACTCTCAATAAATATAGGAATGGCCATCCCCCTATGAGCCGGTACTGTTATTGTAGGCTTCCAAAACAAAACAAAAGCATCCCTAGCCCACTTCTTACCCCAAGGCACACCCGCCTTTCTTATCCCTATATTAGTAATTATCGAAACTATCAGCCTATTGATCCAACCAGTAGCACTAGCCGTACGGCTAACTGCCAATATCACAGCAGGCCACCTGTTAATACACCTAATCGGAATAGCCACCCTCGCACTAATAAGCATCAGTCTATTCACAGCCTTCATCACATTCATCATTCTCACCCTCTTAACCATCCTTGAATTTGCCGTCGCCCTAATCCAAGCCTATGTTTTCACCCTCCTAGTAAGCCTGTACCTGCATGACAACACATAATGACCCACCAAACCCACTCTTACCATATAGTAAACCCAAGCCCTTGACCCCTCACAGGAGCTCTCTCAGCACTTCTTATAACATCAGGCCTAATCATATGATTCCACTTCAACTCAACTATCCTACTAGCCCTAGGCCTTTTAACAAATATCCTGACAATATACCAATGATGACGAGACATTATCCGAGAAAGCACCTTCCAAGGTCATCACACACCAACTGTCCAAAAGGGGCTCCGATATGGAATAGTCCTATTCATCCTATCAGAGATTCTATTTTTCACTGGCTTTTTCTGAGCTTTTTACCACTCAAGCCTCGCTCCTACCCCCGAACTAGGCGGATGCTGACCACCAACAGGCATCTGCCCTCTAGACCCCTTCAAAGTACCTCTTCTCAATACTTCTGTTCTACTAGCCTCCGGCGTATCTATCACATGAGCCCACCACAGTCTCATACAAGGAGACCGCAAACAAATGCTTCAAGCCCTCTTTATCACAATCGCACTTGGTCTTTACTTCACCCTACTACAAGCATCGGAATACTACGAAACCCCCTTCACAATCTCAGACGGAGTTTACGGGTCCACTTTCTTTGTAGCCACAGGCTTTCACGGACTGCACGTTATCATTGGATCTACTTTCCTCACTGTCTGCTTTCTACGCCAAATAAAATTCCACTTCACACCAAACCATCATTTCGGCTTCGAAGCCGCAGCTTGATATTGACACTTCGTAGACGTCGTATGACTATTCCTCTACGTATCAATCTACTGATGAGGTTCATAGTCCTTTTAGTATTAACAAGTACAACTGACTTGCAATCAGTTAGTTTCGGTAGACTCCGAAAAAGAACAATAAACCTTCTACTGACACTCCTGACAAACACAACACTAGCCCTACTATTAATACTTATCGCCTTCTGACTCCCCCAACTAAATGCATACGCTGAAAAAACAAGCCCCTATGAATGCGGCTTTGACCCCATAGCCCGAGAGGCTTGTCTGCTCACCCGCCGGGGCGGGCGGGGGCTGGGAGCTGAGGCTCGGGATTCGGAGGTCAGATCCCAGGGAGAGGACTGGGGTTGGCTGCGTAAAGACAGCCTGAAGGGGGCTAGTGTA
>NC_041224.1:134663412-134664996 GCF_002837175.3 Physeter macrocephalus
CTGGGGTTGGCTGCGTAAAGACAGCCTGAAGGGGGCTAGTGTACCACAGCTAGCCCGGAGGGAGTCCGGGAAAAAGTCTGGACCTGCCTAAGAGGCAAGAGACATTTTCTTGCCTCTTTGTTTCGTGGTGCGCGAGGTGAGGGGATTAAGAGTACCACCTAAACGAGCTCCAGAGACGGGCGGGAGCCGCGGCTATCAGCGTGGACCCCAGAGACGGGCATGAGACGCTAGGCTGCTGCTGCCGCCACCAAGAAGCCTGTGTGCAAGCACAGGTCTCTATCTATACTGCCCCCCCCGGGAGCCTGTGCAGCCCGCCACTGCTAGGGTCCCGTGATGCAGGGACAATTTCCCCGGGAGAACACACGGCGCGCTTCAAGCTGGTGCAATGTCACGCTGGCCTCTGCCGCCGCAGGCTCGCCCCGCACTCCGTACCCCTCCCTCCCTCCCCCCAGCCTGAGTGAGCCAGAACCCCCGAATCAGCTGCTCCTTTAACCCCGTCCTGTCTGAGCGAAGAATAGATGCCCTCAGGCGACCTACACGCAGAATCGGGGCCAAATCCAAAGCTGAACCACGGGAGCTGTGTGAACAAAGAAGAAACAGGGAAATTTCTCCCAGCAGCCTCAGGAGCAGAGGATTAAAGCTCCACAATCAACCTGATGTACCCTGCATCTGTGGAATACCTGAATAGACAACGAATCATCCCAAATTGAGGGGGTGGACTTTGGGAGCAATGATATATATATTTTTTTCCCTTTTTCTCTTTTTCGTGTGGATGACAGGGTCTTGGTGCTCCGACCGGACGTCAGGCCTGTGCGTCTGAGGTGGGGAAGCCGAGTTGAGGACACAGGTCCACCAGAGACCTCCCAGCTCCACGTAATATCAAACAGCGAAAATCTCCCAGAGATGTCCATCTCAACACCAAGACCCACCTCCACTCAACGACCAGCAAGCTCCAGTGCTGGACACCCTATGCCAAACAACTAGCAAGACAGGAACACAACCCCACCCATTAGCAGAGAGGCTGCCTAAAATCATAATAAGGTCACAGACACCCCAAAACACACCACCAGACGCAGACCTGCCCACCACAAAGACAAGATCCAGCCTCATCCACCAGAACACAGGCACTAGTCCCCTCCAACAGGAAGCCTACACAACCCACTAAACCAACCTTAGTCACTGGGGGTAGACACCAAAAACAACAGGATCTACGAAGCTGCAGCCCAAACACAGTAAGTTAAGCAAAATGAGAAGACACAGAAACACACAGCAGATGAAGGAACAAGGTAAAAACCCACCAGGGCAAACAAATGAAGAGGAAATAGGCAGTCTACCTTAAAAAGAATGCAGAATAATGATAGTAAAGATGATCCAAAATCTTGGAAATAGAATGGAGAAAATACAAGAAACGTTTAACAAGGACCTAGAAGAACTAAAGAGCAACAAACAATGATGAACAACACAATAAATGAAATTAAAAATTCTCTAGAAGGAATCAACAGCAGAATAACTGAGGCAGAAGAACGCATAAGTGACCTGGAAGATAAAATAGTGGAAATAACTACTGCAGAGCACAATAAAGAA
>NC_041224.1:134665663-134667595 GCF_002837175.3 Physeter macrocephalus
CAGAGAGGCTGCCTAAAATCATAATAAGGTCACAGACACCCCAAAACACACCACCAGACGCAGACCTGCCCACCACAAAGACAAGATCCAGCCTCATCCACCAGAACACAGGCACTAGTCCCCTCCAACAGGAAGCCTACACAACCCACTAAACCAACCTTAGTCACTGGGGGTAGACACCAAAAACAACAGGATCTACGAAGCTGCAGCCCAAACACAGTAAGTTAAGCAAAATGAGAAGACACAGAAACACACAGCAGATGAAGGAACAAGGTAAAAACCCACCAGGGCAAACAAATGAAGAGGAAATAGGCAGTCTACCTTAAAAAGAATGCAGAATAATGATAGTAAAGATGATCCAAAATCTTGGAAATAGAATGGAGAAAATACAAGAAACGTTTAACAAGGACCTAGAAGAACTAAAGAGCAACAAACAATGATGAACAACACAATAAATGAAATTAAAAATTCTCTAGAAGGAATCAACAGCAGAATAACTGAGGCAGAAGAACGCATAAGTGACCTGGAAGATAAAATAGTGGAAATAACTACTGCAGAGCACAATAAAGAATGAAAAGAATTGAGGACAGTCTCAGAGACCTCTGGGACAATATTAAATGGACCAACATTCGAATTATAGGGGTGCCAGAAGAAAAAGAGAAAAAGAAAGGGACTGAGAAAATATTTGAAGAGATTATAGTTGAAAACTTCCCTGATATGGGAAAGGAAACAGTTAATCAAGTCCAGGAAGTGCAGAGAGTCCCAAACAAGATAAATCCAAGGAGAAACACGCCAAGACTCATATCAATCAAATTATCAAAAACTAAAAACAAAGAAAAAATATTAAAAGCAGCAAGGGAAAAACAACAGCTAACATACAGGGAAATCCCCATAAGGTTAAGAGCTGATCCTTCAGCAGAAACTCTGCAAGCCAGAAGGGAATGGCAGGACATATTCAAAGTGATGAAAGGGAAAAACCTACAACCAAGATTACTCTATCCAGCAAGGATCTCATTCACATTCAACAGAGAAATTAAAAAAACAATTAAGAAAATGGTAATAAGAACATACATATCGATAATTACCTTAAATGCAAATGGATTAAATGCTCCAACCAAAAGACAGAGACTGGCTGAATGGCTACAAAAACGAGACCCATATATATGCTGTCTACAAGAGACCCACTTCAGACCTAGGAACACATACAGACTGAAAGTGAGGGGATGGAAAAAGATATTCCATGCAAATGGATACCAAAGGAAAGCTGGAGTAGAAATTCCCATATCAGACAAAATAGACTTTAAAATAAAGACTATTACAAGAGACAAAGAAGGACACTACATAATGATCAAGGGGTCGAGCCAAGAAGAAGATATAACAATTGTAAATATTTATGCATGCAACATAGGAGCACCTCAATACATAAGGCAACTGCTAACAGCCATAAAAGGGGAAACTGACAGTAACACAATCGTAGTAGTGGACTTTAACAGCCCACTTTCACCAATGGACAGATCATCCAAAATGAAAATAAATAAGGAAACACAAGCTTTAAGTGATACATTAAACAAGATGGACTTAATTGATATTTATAGGACATTCCATCCAAACACAACAGAATACACTTTCTTCTCAGGTGCTTACGGAACATTCTCCAGGATAGATCATATCTTGGGTCACAAATCAAGCCTTGGTAAATTTAAGAAAACTGAAATTGTATCAGGTATCTTTTCCGACCACAACGCTATGAGACTAGATATCAATTACAGGAAAAAATCTGTAAACATTACAAACACACGGAGGCTAAACAATACACTAAATAACCAAGAGATTACTGAAGAAATCAAAGAGGAAATCAAAAAACACCTAGAAACAAATGACAGTGAAAAAACGACGACCCCAAACCTATGGGATGCAGCAAAATCAGTTCTA
>NC_041224.1:134668010-134668980 GCF_002837175.3 Physeter macrocephalus
CAGTTCTAAGAGGGAAGTTTATAGTTATACAAGCCTACCTCAAGAAACAAGAAAAATCTCAAATAAACAATCTAACCTTACACCTAAAGGACCTAGAGATAGAAGAACAAACAAAACCCAAAGTTAGCAGAAGGAAAGAAATCATAAAGATCAGAGCAGAAATAAATGAAATAAAATCAAAGAAAACAATAGCAAAGATCCATAAAACTACAAGCTGGTTCTTTGAGAAGATGAAAAAAATTGATAAACCATTAGCCAGACTCATCAAGAAAAAGAGGGAGAGGACTCAAAGAAATACAATTAGAAATGAAAAAGGAGAAGTAACAACTGACACTGTAGAAATACAAAGACTCATGAGAGATTAGTACAAGCAACTATATGCCAATAAAATGGACAAACTGGAAGAAATGGACAAATTTTTAGAAAAGCAAAACCTCCCGAGAATGAACCAGTAAGAAATAGAAAATATAAACAGACCAATCACAAGCACTGAAATTGAAACTGTGATTAAAAACCTTCCAACAAACAAAAGCCCAGGACCAGATGGCTTCACACGTGAATTCTATCAAACATTTAGAGAAAAGCTAACACCTATCCCTCTCAAACTCTTCCAAAATATAGCAGAGGGAGGAACACTCCCAAACTCATTCTACGAGGCCACCATCACCCTGATCCCCAAACTAGACAAGGATGTCACAATGAAAGAAAACTACAGGTCAATATCACTGATGAACATAGATGGAAAAATCCTCAACAAAATACTAGCAAACACAATCCAACAGCACATTAAAAGGATCATACACCATGATCAAGTGGGATTTGTCCCAGGAATACAAGGATTCTTCAGTATACGCAAATCAATCAATGTGATACACCATATTAACAAATTGAAGAATAAAAACCATATGATCATCTCAATAGATGCAGAGAAACTTTTGACAAAATTCAACACACATTTATGATAAAAACC
>NC_041224.1:134669216-134669469 GCF_002837175.3 Physeter macrocephalus
AAGACAAGTTTGCCCACTCTCACCACTATTATTCAACATAGTTTTGGAAGTTTTAGCCACAGCAGTCAGAGAAGAAAAAGAAATAAAAGGAATCCAAATCAGAAAAGAAGAAGTAAAGCTGTCACTGTTTGAAGATGACATGATATTACACATAAAGAATCCTGAAGATGCTACCAGAAGGCGACTAGAGCTAATCAACGAATTTGGTAAAGTAGCAGGATACAAAATTAATGCACAGAAATCTCTGGCATTC
>NC_041224.1:134670629-134670933 GCF_002837175.3 Physeter macrocephalus
TATCATCTCACACCAGTCAGAATGGACATCATCAAAAAATCTACAAACAGTAAATGCTGGAGAGGGTGTGGAGAAAAGGGAACCCTCTTGCACTGTTGGTGGGAATGTAAATTGATACAGCCTCTATGGAGAACAGTATGGGGGTTCCTTAAAAAACTAAAAATAGAACTACCATACAACCTAGCAATCCCACTCCTGGGTTTATACACTGAGACAACCATTATTCAAAAAGAGTCATGTACCACAATGTTCATTGCAGCTCTATTTACAATAGCCAGGACATGGGAGCAACCTAAGTGTCCAT
>NC_041224.1:134671262-134675586 GCF_002837175.3 Physeter macrocephalus
CCATAAAAAGAAACGAAATTGAGTTATTTGTAGTGAGGTGGATGGACCCAGAGTCTGTCATACAGAGTGAAGTAAGTCAGAAAGAGAAAAACAAATACCGTATGCTAACATATATATATGGAATCTAAAAAAAAAAAAAATGGTCACGAAGAACCTAGGGGCAAGATGGCAATAAAGATGCAGACCTACTAGAGTATGGACTTGAGGACATGGGGAGGGGGAAGGGTAAGCTGGGACCAAGTGAGAGAGTGGCATGGACATATATACACTACCAAATGTAAAACCGATAGCTAGTGGGAAGCAGTTGCATAGCACAGGGAGATCAGCTGGGTGCTTTGTGACCACCCAGAGGGGTGGGATAGGAAGGGTCGGAGGGAGGGAGACACAAGAGCGAAGAGACATGGGGATATATGTATATGTATAGCTGATTCACTTTGTTATAAAGCAGAAACTAACACATCATTGTAAAGCAATTATACTCCAATAAAAATGTTAAAAATAAAAAGATTAATTTAGCAATACTGCTTTTTTGCACTGTCATATTTTATTACACAGTTATATTTATACACATACAGATACATCTATATTTTAGCTCTGTCAGCAAAAGAGTTGAGAGGCAAGAACACCCCCATTACTAAAATATTCCTAACCCCTAGATCTTGGTTTCTAAATTCAGTGTCCCATTAAAAGGAAATTGTACTCCTTGGAGAACTGGCTGATTCTAGGAATGGGGATGGGAACATCTTATGACAAAAGGACATCTTCAGAAAATAATGGAGACATATCAAAAGGTCATAGGTCCCCAGGATGGAAAAGAAAAAAAGAAAAAAAGGACATAATAGTCAGAGTGAAAGGCTCCCACTGACCAAATCTATCTAGGGTAAGCTGAGCAATCTAATGATAGTAACTGATTATAATCCACTGAATAAAATAAGAACTCAGCCATCCATACTGATAAACAAACAAATGAGTAGTATGCCAACTAATAAAGGTAGAAGGAATAATGGAGTTAGAAATCTCCCACTTGGCAACTATCATAGTAATACCTCTTGCAGGCAGTGAATTTAAAAACTGCTGTGCATGAGCAAAATGAGGACCAGGACATTTACAGAGTTTTAAACTATATCCCTACAAGATATTTATTAACTACAAAGCAAAAAGTAGTAACTTTCTAGTAGAGGGGCCTGAAAGATACACCAGTGGATAAAAGAGACATTTCACCCCTCATGGAACTCACAGTAGTCTTCAAACCATTAGAATCTATATGAACAACAAATGAATATGATACAAAATAAGTGATCAGCAAATGTTAATAGTTAGCATTTATGAATAAAATCCAAATGTACATAAAAATGTTAATGGATTATAAGAGCCTTTTATTGTTATATGTTTTCTCATTCAGTATGTTGAAAATTATGTTGAAAATAATGTTTTATATGAAAATTGAAAATAATGATTTTCAAAATAATGTTGAAAATCCAGCAACTATCATATGAATGTCTGCAAAAAACAAAAACAAAAAGGAAGAGGAACTAATACCTGACTTAAAAGGCTTAGAAGCAATCAATCCAGTAAAATAATTAAAAAGCATCATATCCAGATTACATCATTCTGGCACACCAGACCACCTTTATATACTTTAACATTATGCTTTTGACTTCTGTTGAGAGATAACTACATGTAAATTTTATCATCATTTGTACAGAAATATGATCAAGTACACCGTTCCTTATGTTGATCTCTAAATAAAATACACATGTATATATACATATGTGAAAAATTCCTCTAAGCATGTACAATCAGAGAAATAGCTTCTCTATGGGTGACTCAGCACCCTAACTTGTAGTTTGCCATTTATTGTATAATGATAAAAAATTGGCAAAAATTTCATCTTTCTGTTTTTTTTTTTTTTTTTTCGGTACGCAGGCTTCTCACTGTTGCGGCCTCTCCCGTTGCGGAGCACAGGCTCCGGAGGCGCAGGCTCAGCGGCCATGGCTTACGGGCCCAGCCGCTCCGCGGCATGTGGGATCTCCCCGGACTGGGGCACGAACCCGTGTCCCCTGCATTGGCAGGCGGATTCTTCATCTTTCTGTTTCTATTTGCTACCAGATTGCTCAGGGTTAAGTTTCATGATCAACTGCAGTGTTTCTAGATATTCTACATACATAACCCCTACTTTTACTGTTTAACTCTTATCCTTGTTTTAATGATTTTATCGTATTTGTGCTTTTTATTATCTGAAGACTAATTCCTTTTGGAAGGAGGCCCAGTGTAAATAATAAACAAGAACTTCAGGACACCAGGCACTTGAGGTAGGTAGTAAACAAAGTCAACTGTGGGTGCAAAAACATGAGAAAGGGAAAGACAGAGTAAAACACAGAGTCATTTACTTCATGATTTTTCATAGAGAGAATACAAATTAAAAAGTTATGCCCTCTGGACTTTGCCTTCTAAGATGGTAAGCCACATTGCACACATTAACATTCCTTTTATTTCTTTCTAGTGAGTTCTTTTGGCTTTTATTTAAAAATTTTTTGAAGACAAAGTAGAAGGGGAAAATTACTAGACAGCAATTTGTAGAAAGCAAAATTTAATAAGTACTTAATAGTATCTACTAAATACAATTATAATGCTAGACTTTGGGGATCTTCTTCCCATACAAATATCCTTAAGATATTTCATTCAGAATTTGAAATTCATCTTAAATAAAAGAAAAATAAGAAGGAGGGAAGTTTGCTACATAAATGGAAAGAGTTAGCATGAGATTGCCAACTAAAAATTGTTACTTGCCATCTGCCTCTGCAAGGATGAGGTCACTAGCCACTGCAGTCACTAACCTTCAACACACCCTGAAAGGAGTTCAGGGTGAGATCAGTAATGAAGCACTCTGTGCTCTGGAAAAAACTGGCAGAACAGGCCTTCAGATAGCCAGCTATTTTCAGGAGATTTTATGGGCCCAGTTTCTTGTATCTTCTCATATCTAGAAAAGCAGCACTAAAATCATTAACAGAGACATCTGCTCCTCGTGACTAGCAACACCTTCTTGTGACTAGCAGCAAGCTTCTGCCAAAATATGTGCTTGACTGCATGTATCTCCTTCACCACAATTACGTATATACTGACTACCCCCTACCTCTTTGGAGCAGTTCCTCAGAGCTATGTGAGATGCTGTCTCCCAGGCTATAGTCCTCACTTTGCCTCAAATAAAGCTTAACTCACAACTCTCATGTTATGCACTTTTTTTCAGTCGACATGATGAAGAAAACACTAAGGGTTTCGCTACCCAGGTTTTGGAGAGGCCATCCATCTCCAAAGCCAAGATAATAACATTCTAAGTAATACCACTGGTCAGAAAAAATGCCCTGTGTACTCTTTCTTTAAAACTTACTGAAAGACACAGTCCTATGAAGTACAGAAAAAAAAAAATAAAGAATAGGAGTTTAAGAATACAGAAGTTGTAATAGTAAAAGAACACTATAGCCAATGATACTATGTAAAAAAAAAAGTAAAATTGCTGTAAGCACTGTATCAAAGCTGAAAGCAAAAACATTAATTTGAAATTAAATATAAGATAAATTCGTTTTCTTAGTTCAGTCCCCCAACGCAATGGAAATGAAAGCAAAAATAAACAAATGGGACCTAATCAAACTTACAAGCTTCTATACAGCAAAGGAAACCATAAACAAAACAAAAAGACAACCTACAGACTGGGAGAAAATATTTGCAAATGATGTTACGGACAAGGGCTTAATTTCAAAAATATACAAACAGCTCACACAATTCAATAACAAAAAAAACAAAAAACCCAATCAAAAAATGGGCAGAAGACCTAAATATACACGTCTCCAAAGAAGACATACAGATGGCCAATAGGGACATGAAAAGATGCTCATCATCGCTAATTATTAGAGAAATGCAAATCAAAACTACAATGAGGTACCACCTCACACCAGTCAGAATGGCCATCATTAAAAAGTCTAAAAATAATAAACGTTGGAGAGGGTGTTGAGAAAAGGGAACCCTCTTAGACTGTTGGTGGGAATGTAAATTGGTGCAGCCATTATGGAAAACAGTATGGAGGTTGCTCAAGAAACTAAAAATAGAGTTGCAATATGATCCAGCAATCCTACACCTGGGCATATACCCAGACATAACTATAATTCTAAAAGATACAAGCACCCCTATGTTCATAGCAGCACTATTCACAATAGCCAAGATATGGAAACAACCTAAATGTCCATTGAAGGATGACTGGAGGAAGAAGGAGTGATATATATATATATATATGTATATATATATATATATACATACACACACACACACA
>NC_041224.1:134675625-134677271 GCF_002837175.3 Physeter macrocephalus
ATATATACATACACACACACACACACACACACACACACACACACACACACACACAAATGGAATACTACTCAGCCATAAAAAAGAAGGAAAAATGCATCTGTAGCAACATGGATGGACCTAGAGATTATCATACTAAGCAAAGTCAGTCAGAAGGCGAAAGACAAATACCATATGATATCACTTATATGTGGAATCTAAAATACAACACAAATGAACATATCTACGAAACAGAAACAAACTCACAGACATGGAGAACAGACTTGTGGTTGCCAAGTTGGGTAGGAGTGTGTGGGAGGGAAGGATTGGGAGTTTGGGATTAACAGATACAAACTATTATATATAATAGGATGGATAAACAATAGGGTCCTACTGTATACCACAGGGAACTATATTCAATATCCTGTGATAAACCATAATAGAAAAGAATATGAAAAAGAATATATATGTATTACTGAGTCACTTTGCTGTACAGCTGAAATTAACAAAACATTGTAAATCAACTATACTTCAATAAAAGAATTTTTAACATCTTTATTGGAATATAATTGCTTTACAATGTTGTGTTGGTTTCTGCTGTATAACAAAGTGAATCAACTATATGCATATGTATATCCCCATATTGCTTCACTCTTGCATATCCCTCTCAACCTCATCCCACCCCTCTAGGTGGTCACAAAGCACCGAGCTGACCTCCCTGTGCAACGCAGCTGCTTCCCACTAGCTATCTATTTTACATTTGGCAGTGTATGTAGTCAATGCTACTCTCTTAACTTTGCCCCAGTTTACACTTCCCCCTCCCCGTGTCCTCAAGACCATTCTCTACATCTGTGTCTTTATTCATGTCCTGCCCCTAGGTTCATCAGAACCATTTTTTTTTCTTAGATTCCATATATATGTACTAGCATACAGTATTTGTTTCTCTCTTTCTGACTTACTTCACTCTGTATGAAAGACTCTAGGACCATCCAACTCACTACAAATAACTCAATTTCGTTTCTGTCATGTGTTTGTTGGCGATCTGTATATCTTCTTTGGAGAAATGTCTATTTAGTTCTTCTGCCCATTTTTGGATTGGGTTGTTTGTTTTTTTGTTATTGAGCTGCATGAGTTGCTTATAAATTTTGGATATTAGTCCTTTGTCAGTTGCTTCGTTTGCAAATATTTTCTCCCATTCTGAGGGTTGTCTTTTGGTCTTGTTTATGGTATCCTTTGCTGTGCAAAAGCTTTTAAGTTTCATTAGGTCCCATTTGTTTATTTTTGTTTTTATTTCCATTTCTCTAGGAGATGGGTCAAAAAGGATCTTGCTGTGATTTATGTCATAGAGTGTTCTGCCTATGTTTTCCTCTAAGAGTTTTATAGTGTCTGGCCTTACAGTTAGGTCTTTAGTCCAGTTTGAGTTTATTTTTTTGTATGGTGTTAGTGAGTGTTCTAATTTCATACTTTTACATGTACCTGTCCAGTTTTCCCAGCACTACTTATTGAAGAGGTTGTCTTTTCTCCATTGTACACACTTGCCTACTTTATCAAAGATAAGGTAACCGTATGTACATGGGTTTATCTCAAGGCTTTCTATCCTGTTCCATTGATTTATATTTCTGTTTTGTGCCAGTACCATACTGTCTTGATTACTGTAGCTTTGTAGTATA
>NC_041224.1:134677335-134680467 GCF_002837175.3 Physeter macrocephalus
GTTGATAGACAATACGTGCTTTTTGATTGTTTTGGGAGAGTCCTTCAAGATGGCAGAGGAGTAAGACGTGGAGATCACCTTCCTCCCCACAAATACATCACAAATACATCTACATGTGGAACAACTCCTACAGAACACATACTGAATGCTGGAAGAAGACCTCAGACTTTCCAAAATGCAAGAAAGTCCCCACATGCCTGGGTAGGGCAAAAGAAAAAAGAAAACAGAGAGACAAAAGAATAGGGACAGGACCCGCACCTCTGGGAGGGAGCTGTGAAGGAGGAAAAGTTTCCACACACTAGGAAGCCCCTTCACAGGCAGAGATGAGTGGTGGGCTGGAGGAAAGCTTCAGGGCCATGGAGGAGAGCGCAGCAATATGGGTGCAGAGGGCAAAGCGGAGAGACTTCCACACAGAGGATCGGTGCCTACCAGCACTCACCAGCCTGAAAGGCTTGTCTGCTCATCCGCCGAGGCGGGTGGGGGCTCGGAGCTGAGGCTCGGGCTTCAGAGTTCAGATCCCAGGAGGAGGACTGGGGTTGGCTTTGTGAACACAGCCTGAAGGGGGCTAGTAAACCACAGTTAGCCTGAAGGGATTCTGCGGAAAAGTCTAGAACTGCCTAAGAGGCAAGAGACCATTGTTCCACCAGAGACCCCCTGGCTCCATGTAATGTCAAATGGCAAAAGCTCTCCTAGAGATCTCCATCTCAATGCTAACACCCAGCTCCACTCAACGACCAGCAAGCTATAGTGCTGGACACCCTATGCCCAACAAATAGCAAGACAGAAACACAATCCCACCCATTAGTGGAGAGGCTGCCTAAAATCATAATAAGGTCACAGACACCCCAAAACACACCACTGGACGTGGTCCTGCCCACCAGAAAGACAAGATCCAGCCTCATCCACCAAAACACATGCACTAGTCCCCGCTACCAGGAAGCCTACACAACCCACTGAAACAACCTTAGTCACTGGGAGTAGACACCAAAAACAACGGGATCTACAAATCTGCAGCCTGCAAAAAGGAGACACCAAACACAATAAGTTAAGCAAAATGAGAAGACAGAGAAACACACAGCAGATGAAGGAGCAAGGTAAAAACCCACCAGGGCAAACAAATGAAGAGGAAATAGGCAGTCTACCTGAAAAAGGATTCAGAATAATGATAGTAAAGATGATCCAAAATCTTGGAAATAGAATGGAAAAAATACAAGAAACGTTTAAAAAGGACCTAGAACTAAAGAGCAAACAAACAATGATGAACAACACAAAAATGAAATTAAAAATTCTCTAGATGGAATCAATAGCAGAATAACTGAGGCAGAAGAACGCATAAGTGACCTGGAAGATAAAATAGTGTAAATAACTACTGCAGAGCAGAATAAAGAATGAAAAGAACTGAGGACAGTCTCAGAGACCTCTGGGACAACATTAAATGAACCAATATTTGAATTATAGGGGTCCCAGAAGAAGAAGAGAAAAAGAAAGGTAATGAAAAATATTTGAAGAGATTATAGTTGAAAACTTCCCTAATATGGGAAAGGAATAGTCAATCAAGTCCAGGAAGCACAGAGAGTCCCATACAGGATAAATCCAAGGAGAAACACGCCAAGACACATATTAATCAAACTATCAAAAATTAAATACAAAGAAAACATATTAAAAACAGCAAGGGAAAAGCAACAAATAACATACAGGGAATCCCCATAAGGTTAACAGCTGATCTTTCAGCAGAAACTCTGCAAGCCAGAATGGAGTGGTAGGACATATTTAAAGTGATGAAAGGAAAAAAATTACAGCCACGATTACTCTACCCAGAAAGGATCTCATTCAGATTCGATGGAGAAATTAAAACCTTTACAGACAAGCAAAACCTAAGAGAATTCAACACCACAAAACCAGCTTTACAACAAATGCTAAAGGAACTTCTTTAGGCAGGAAACACAAGAGAAGGAAAACACCTACAATAACAAACCCCAAACAAGGGAGAAAATGGTAATAGGAACATACATATCGATAATTACCTTAAGTGTAAATGGATTAAATGCTCCAACCAAAAGACAGAGACTGGCTGAATGGATACAAAAACAAGACCTGTATATATGCTGTCTACAAGAGACCCACTTCAGACCTAGGGATACATACAGACTGAAAGTGAGGGGATGGAAAAAGATATTCCATGCAAATGGATACCAAAGGAAAGCTGGAGTAGAAATTCTCATATCAGACAAAATAGACTTTAAAATAAAGACTATTACAAGAGACAAAGAAGGACACTACATAATGATCAAGGGATCGATCCATGAAGAAGATATAACAATCGTAAATATTTATGCACCCAACATAGGAGCACCTCAATACATAAGGAAAATGCTAACAGCCATAAAAGGGGAAATTGACAGTAACGCAATCATAGTAGTGGACTTTAACAGCCCACTTTCACCAATGGACAGATCATCCAAAATGAAAATAAATAAGGAAACACAAGCTTTAAGTGATACATTAAACAAGATGGACTTAATTGATATTTATAGGACCTTCCATCCAAATACAACAGAATACACTTTCTTCTCAGGTGCTTACGGAACATTCTCCAGGATAGATCATATCTTGGGTCACAAATCAAGCCTTGGTAAATTTAAGAAAACTGAAATTGTATCAGGTATCTTTTCCGACCACAACGCTATGAGACTAGATATCAATTACAGGAAAAAATCTGTAAACATTACAAACACACGGAGGCTAAACAATACACTAAATAACCAAGAGATTACTGAAGAAATCAAAGAGGAAATCAAAAAACACCTAGAAACAAATGACAGTGAAAAAACGACGACCCCAAACCTATGGGATGCAGCAAAATCAGTTCTATAAAAGTATATAGCAATACAGTCCTACCTCAAGAAACAAGAAACATCTCAAATAAACAACCTAACCTTATACCTAAAGCAATTAGAGAAAGAAGAACAAAAAAACCTCAAAGTTAGCATAAGGAAAGAAATAATAAAGATCAGATCAGAAATAAATGAAAAACAAATGAAGGAAACAATAGCAAAAATCAATAAAAGTAAAAGCTGGTTCTTTGAGAAGATAAACAAAATTGATAAACCATTAGCCAGACTCATCAAGAAA
>NC_041224.1:134680846-134709884 GCF_002837175.3 Physeter macrocephalus
AACAGACCAATCACAAGCACTGAAATTGAGACTGTGATTAAAAATCTTACAACAAACTAAAGCCCAGGACCAGATGGCTTCACAGGCGAATTCTATCAAACATTTAGAGACGAGCTAACACCTATCCTCTCAAACTCTTCCAAAATATAGCAGAGGGAAACTCCGAAACTCCGAAACTCATTCTATGAGGCCACCATCACCACCAAACCAGACAAAGATATCACAAAGAAAGAAAACTACAGGCCAATACCACTGATGAACATAGATGCAAAAATCCTCAACAAAATACTAGCAAACAGAACATAGTTTTGCAAGTTTTAGCCACAGCAATCAGAGAAGAAAAAGAAAAAAAAGGAATCCAAATCGGAAAAGAAGTAAAGCTGTCACTGTTTGCAGATGACATGATACTGTACATAGAGAATCCTAAAATCTACACAAAGACTAATAAATAAAAGTATTCTTTACATATAACAAAAAGAAAAAAGAGAAACAAAAACATTATTTGTTGGCAAATAGTTAAATAAATTACGGTATATTCATCCAATCAAATATTATACAGCCATGATGTTTTTGAAGAATATTAATCACATGAAAAAAGGCACCCACTTAATGTTAAATAAAAACAGCAGATACTAACCTAGATACATAGTACTAGCCCAATTACATTAAAATCTGTATAAATATGCAATATATCGGTACACAGAAAAACAGGGAAGGAATTAAAGTTCAACAACTAAATAATTACAGATTTTCATTTTTTTCTTCAAACTTCTCTGTATTTTCAAAATTCTCTAATTGAATTCTCTATAATTTAAAAAGATATTAATTCTTTCAAAAAAAACCCTAGTAAATGAGTCTTTAGCTATATAATACATAATTTAAATGTTCAATTCCACTTACCTGTTGTCATAGTTGGACTAAACAGCCCCAGTACTGACATGCTAGAATAGGAGATCAGGTCTTTATGTAATTTCCCACTTAAATATTCTTCTGCTTCTTGGACAGACATGATGTTCACTGGGCATGAAATCCTGTTGCTGGATGAATATTTAACTATATTCAAAATTAATTTTTAAAGATACTTTTCAGCTTGTAAAAAAATAATTAAAATATACTGAACATAGCATATTCCACAGGATAAGCATCTGACAAAATAAAGACAATTAAATACTATTCTAAACAAAAAATCAGCCTCATTAAACAAAATTTCTATCTCCCTAAAAGTGATGGAATGTAGTAGATAGGCTCTGCTCATTAGTGTTTCCCCTGTGATCTCAATTCATACCTCCTTAACCTATCCAAAGTGTGTCAACAAAGTATGGGAATTAGAAGTTTTATAGACCTAACATTTTAAAAATCTTAGGGTGAAGCTGAATACTTACAGCTGGATAAATTTTATAAGATCTTCAGTTCCTAGCATACCAGCATAAGATACTGGGTTCTCGCCTTCCTTGTACATCTTTACAACAGGAAATTCAGTAACATTTTGCTTGGCACATACATGAGACCAATCTGCACAGTTTACTCTAGTAAGCAGCATAGTAGAGGTGCCTAAATAAAAGGAAAATACACATTTTATAAATGTTAATGTAGAAAACTCATTTGTTGAGAATTGTCAATATTTTTTTTTCTTTTTTTTTTTGCGGTACATGGGCCTCTCACCTTTGTGGCCTCTCCCATTGCAGAGCACAGGCTCCGGACGCGCAGGCTCAGCGGCCATGGCTCACGGGCCCAGCCGCTCCGCGGCATGTGGGATCTTCCCGGACCGGGGCACGAACCCATGTCCCCTGAATTGGCAGGCGGATTCTCAACCACTGCGCCACCAGGGACGTCCCTATTTTTGTTTTTATTTCTGTTACTCTAGGAGGTGGGTCAAAAAAGATCTTATGTCAAAGATTGTTTTTCCTCTAAGAGTTTTATAGTGTCTGGTCGTACATTTTAGTCTGTAATCCATTTGGAGTTTATTTTTGTGTATGGTGTTAAGTAGTGTTCTAATTCCATTCTTTTACGTGTAGCTGTCCAGTTTTCCCAGCACTTATTGAAGAGGTTGTCTTTTCTCCATTGTATGTTCTTGCCTCCTTTGTCGTAAATTAAGTGCCCATATGTGCGTGGGTTTATCTCTGGGCATTCTATCTTGTATCATTGGTCTATATTTCCGTTTTTGCGCCAACACCATACTGTCTTCATTACTGTAGCTTTGTGGTATAGTCTGAAGTCAGGGAGCCTAATTCCTCCAACTCCATTTTTCTTTCTCAAGATTGCTTTGGCTATTCGGGATCTTTTGTATTTCCATATGAATTGTAAAATTTTTTGTTCTAATTCTGTGAAGGATTCCATTGGTAGTTTGATAGACATTACATTGAATTTGTAGATTGCTTTGAGTAGTATAGTCGTTTTCACAATATTGAATCTTCTAATCCAAGAACATTGTATATTTCTCCATCTGTTTATGTCATCTTTGATTTCTTTCAGCATTGTTTTATAGTTTCTGAGTACAAGTCTTTTGCCACCTTAGGCAGGTTTATTCCTAGGTATTTTATTCTTTTTGTTGCAGTGGTAAATGGGAGTGTTTCCTTAATTTCTCTTTCTGTTTTTTCATTGTTGGTATAGGAATGCCAGAGATTCCTGTGCATTAATTTTGTATCCTGCAACCTTACCAAGTTCATTGATTAGTTCTAGCAGTTTTCTGGTGGCATCTTTAGGATCTTCTATGAATAGTATCATGTCATTGGCAAACAGTGACATTTTTACTTCTTCTTTTCCAATTTGTATTCCTTTTATTTCTTTTTCTTCTCTGATTGCTGTGGCAAGGACTTCCAAAACTATGTTGAATAAGAGTGGCAAGAGTGGACATCCTTGTCTTGTTCCTGATCTGGAAATGCTTTCAGTTCTTTACCATTGAGTATGATGCTTGCTGTGGGTTTGTCATATATGGCCTTTATTATGTTGAGGTAGGTTCCCTCTATGCCCATTTTCTGGAGAGTTTTATCATAAATTGATGTTGAATTTTGTCAAAAGCTTTTCGTGCATCTATTGAGATGATCATATGGTTTTTATTCCTGAATTTGTTAATGTGGTGTATCACATTGATTGATTTGCATATATTGAAGAATCCTTGCATCCCTGGGATAAATCCCACTTGATCATGGTGTATGATCCTTTTAATGCGCTGTTGAATTCTATTTGCTAGTATTCTGTTCAGGATTTTTGCATCTATGTTCATCAGTGATATTGGTCTATAAGTTTCCTTTTTTTGTGATATCTTTTCTGGTTTGGGTATCAGGGTGATGTGGTTTCGTAGAATGAATTTGGGAGTGTTTCTTCCTCTGCAATTTTTTGGAAGAGTTTGAAAAATCAGTGTTAGCTCTTTTCTAAATGTTTGATAGAATTCGCCTGTGAAGCCATCTGGTCCTGGACTTCTGTTTGTTGGAAGATTTTTAATTATGGTTTCAGTTTCATTACTTCTGAAAGGTCTGTTTATACTTTTAATTATTCCTGGTTCCATCTTGGAAAGTTTTGTCCATTTGTCCATTTCTTCGTGGTTGTCCGTTTTATTGGCGTATAGTTGTTTGTAGTAGTCTCTTATAATCCTTTGTATTTCTGCAATGTCAGTTGTGATTTCTCCTTTTACATTTCTAATTTTGATTTGAATCCTCTCCCTTTTTTTCTTGATGAGTCTGCCTAAGGGTTTATCAATTTTGTTATCTTCTCAAAGAAACAGCTTTTAGTTTTATTGATCTTTGCTATTGTTGTCTTTGTTTCTATTTCATTTATTTCTGCTCTGATCTTTATGATTTCTTTCCTTCTACTGACTTTGGGTTTTCTTTGTTCTTCTTTCTCTAGTTGTTTTAAGTGTAAGGTTAGATTGTTTATTTGAGAATTTTCTTGTGTCTTGAGGTGATTGTATTGCTATAAACTTCCCTCTTAGAACTGCTTTTACTGCATCCCATAGGTTTGGGGTCATTGTGATTTCATCATCAGTTGTTTCTATGTATTTTTTTATTTCTTCTTTGATTTCTTCAGTGATCTCTTGGTTATTTAGTAGTGCACTGTTTAGCCTCGATGTATTTGTGTTTTTTACAGGTTTTTTTTTCCTGTAATTGATTTCCAATCTCACAGCGTTGTGGTCAGAAAAGTTGCATAATACAATTTCAATTTTCTTAAATTTTCCAAGGCTTGATTTGTGACCCAGGATGTGATCTATCCTGGATAATGTTCCATGTGCACTTGAGAAGAAAGTGTATTCTGCCACTTTTGGGTGAAATGTTCTATTAATATCAATTAGATCTATCTGGTCTATTGTGTCATTTCAAGCTTGTGTTTCATTATTTATTTTCTGTCTGGATGATCTATCCATTGGTGTAAGTGGAGTGTTAAAGTCCCCTACTATTATTGTGTTACTGTCAATTTCTCCTTTCATGGTTGTTAGCATTTTCCTTATGTATTGAGGTGCTCCTATGTTGGGTACATAAATATTTATAATTGTTATATCTTCTTGGATTGATCCTTTGATCATTATGTAGTGTCCCTCCTTATCTCTTGTAACAGTCTTCATTTTAAAGTCTATTTTATCTGATATGAGTATTGCTACTCCAGCTTTCTTTCGATTTCCATTTACATGGAATATCTTTTTCCATCCCTTCACTTTCAGTCTGTATGTGTCGCTAGGTCTGAAGTGGGTCTCTTGTAGACAGCATATATATGGGTCTTGTTTTTGTATCCATTCAGTCAGTCTGTGTCTTTTGGTTGGGGCAGTTAATCCATTTACATTCAAGGCTATTATCGATATGTATGTTCCTATTACCATTTTAATTGTTTTGGGTTTGTTTTTGTGGGTCTTTTTCTTCTATTGTGTTTCCCACTCAGAAAAGTTTCTTTAGCATTTATTGTAAAGCTGGTTTGGTGGTGCTGAAGTCTCTTAGCTTTTGCTTATCTGAAAAGCTTTTGACTTCTCCATCAAATCTGAATGAGATCCTTGCTGGGTAGAGTAATCTTGGTTGTAGGTTTTTCTCTTTCATCAATTTAAGTATATCCTGCCATTCTCTTCTGGCCTGCAGAGTTTCTGCTGAAAAATCAGCTTATAACCTTATGAGGATTCCTTTGTATATTATTTTGTTTTTCCCTTGATGCTTTTATTATTTTTTCTTTGAATTTAATTTTTGTTCATTTAACTAATGTCTTGGTGTGTTTTTCCTAGAGTTTATCCTGTATGGGACTCTCTGTGCTTCCTGGACTTGATTGATTATTTCCTTTCCCATGTAAGGGAAGTTTTCAACTATAATCTCTTCAAATATTTTCTCAGACCTTTCATTTTTCTCTTCTTCTTCTGGGACCCCAGTAATTCGAATGTTGGTGTGTTTCGTGTTGTCCCAGAGGTCTCTGAGATTGTCTTCAATTCTTTTCATTCTTTTTTCTTTTTTCTGCTCCTCAGCAGTTATTTCCACCATGTTGTCTTCCAGCTCACTTATTCGTTCTTCTGCCTCCATTATTGTTATTGATTCCTTCTAGTGTATTTTTCACTTCCGTTATTGTGTTGTTCATCTCTGTTTGTTCTTTACTTCTTCTAGATCTTTGTTAAACATTTCCTGTATTTTCTCAATCCACGCCTCCATTCTATTTCTGAGATTCTGGATCATCTTTATTATCATTACTATAAATTCTTTTTCAGGTAGATTGCCTATTTCCTCTTCATTTATTTGGTCTTGTAGGTTTTTACCTTGCTTCTTCATCTGTGACATATTTTTTTTGCCATCTCATTGTTTTTTTGTTTTTATGAGGGGGATTGTGTTCCTGTCTTACTGCTTGTTTGGCCCGACGCTTCCAACACTGGAGTTTGTAGGCTATTGGGTAGAGCTGGGTGTTGGTGCTGAGGTGAGGACCTCCTTGAGACCTCACTCTGGTGAATGTTGCCTGGGATCTGAGGTTCTCTGTTAGTCCAGTGGTTTGGACTCGGAGCTCCCACTGCAGGAGCTTCAGCCAGACCCCGGGCTTGTGAACCAGGATCCTGCAAGCTGCCGGTTCACTTTGGGGTTCCTCCCGTCTCCTTGGGGATCAGAGTTCCCCACCAGCAGCCGGCAGGTGCCCTAGTTGTGGGGAGATGCTAACTTTGCATCTTCCCACCCCGCCATCTTGACCCCACCTCTATATCCCATACTTTTTTTTTTTTTTTTTTTTTTTTTTTGCGGTATACGGGCCTCTCACTGCTGTGGCCTCTCCTGCTGTGGAGCACAGTCTCCAGACGCGCAGGCTCAGCGGCCATGGCTCATGGGCCTAGCCACTCCACGGCATGTGGGATCCTCCCGGACCAGGGCACAAACCCGTGTTCCCTGCATCGGCAGGCGGACTCCCAACCACTGCGCCACCAGGGAAGCCCTATATCCCATTCTTATTACAACTTCTCAGCAGTATGAAACACTCCAGCTGAAACACTCTCTTCCCTTGATTTTCTGTAGCACCTTCCTCTATTGGCTCCCACCCCCACCCCCAACTCTCTAGCTGCTCCTTTTTGGTCCCTCTTGCAGGCTCTTCTGCCAGTGGAGTCAGGAGTTCCCCCAAGGCTCAGTTTAAGCTGCTTTCTCTTCTTTTTCTACCCTCTCTTCTAAACAATCTCAATAATCATCGACAATCTAATGAATCCTAAATTTATAGCTTTGGCCCAGGCTCATCCTTTAAAGTTCCAGACCAATGTATTCTTACTGCCTTCTCTAGTTCCCTTTGAACGGAAACATCCTCAAACTCAAGATGTCTAAAACAAGTATGGTTTCCTTCCTCTGAATAGTGGTGAATGTTGCCATCTTTGAATAACTCGGAAAACAAAGTATCATCTCTTGCGCCTCCCCATTCCTAAACTCCACAGGTCTAATCTTATCAATCAGCATGCACTTCAATTTTACCACCTGAATTTTAAATACCTCTTATATCTGTCCCTTTCTCTTCACTGCCACTATTTATCATTTCTCCTAATTTATCTCCCTGAATTTGATATGTCTCTACACCGAAGCTAGAGATATCTTTTCAAAACTCAAATCTACTTTGCTACCAGCCCACACCCACCAGTTTCTGCAGTCAGGTTTTTTCACCCCTTCAGATCTCTGCACGTGTGACCACTTCAAGGAAGCCTCCTCTGACACCCTGATCTGCATCATATTCCTATGCTCTTAGAGGACCAAGCTCTTTTCCGTATCTCATCATGTAATTATGTACTCATCTGTGTTGTTGTATGATTAGAGCTCCCTGAGAGTAGGGACTGTGTCTGTTTTCCTTGTCACTGGTTTTCCAGCACCTAGAGTGGTCCTTGAACATGAAACACCTTAAATATGTGTGTGAATAAACTAAACACATGGAATTCATCGAGGGTTTCACATACCCATCCTGTCTAAATATTATAATTTCTTATTTATTTATTTATTTAAAATATTATAATTTCTTCTCAGCCCAAGAAAACACATCATAGTGAAATCCCAAAGAGAAATTTCTACTTGTTCTATACTAATACAGTTGACCCTTGAATAACACAGGTTTCAACTGTGCAGGTCCACTTATATGTGGATTTTTTTCAATAGTAAATACTACAGTACTACACGTTCCAAGGTTGGATGAATCCATGGATGTGGAACCTCAGATATGGAGCAACCATGTATACAGAGGGCCAAATCTGTTATTCTTGGATTTTCTACTGAACGGAGGGTCAACACCCCTAATCCTTGTGTTGTTTAAGTCAGCTGTATATGCAAGGCCCTCCAAAATGTGTAACTAATTAGGTGAAGAGATATCAAAAAAACAAATGACAAAGCATCACACAACTCACCTAATGAAAGGAAGGAATAAATTCTAATAAAAGGAAACTTTAATATAATATTAGATCAAAGAAGGAATCTTTGTGTATCAATATAGGTTATATCCTACTTTAAGATGTTATCTACCCATATGATTAAAATTGTGAAATGCAGTATTTTAATATTTTATTGCTAAAAGTTTTAATACTGAAAATTCTTCCTTACATTTTAAATGCTCCTAGATTATATCTCATAGATGCAATAACTTACTACCTTAGATTTAGTGTTAGCAATCTGTTTGATAATATAGGCAGGGTCTAGTCTGTCTCATTCACCACTATAAACCTGCTGCCTAGTACAATGTCTGTTACATATTATGTGCCCAATAAAAATTTGTGAAATGTGCCCTGATATTTCTTCGTGAACAAATTTTCAATGTTTACACTAAAGTATATTAATACTTGAATATTATATGAGCATATAAACAAAAATAAATCCTTATTCCTTGTAAAGTTGGATCTACTCTATAAAGTTCTCTTATCCTTTATTTTAATCATTTATCAATAAATATCTAGTGGTGCTTGTACTGGTGCTTGTTCAGACAATATCATATTATGTACTGTCACCCAAGGATGGAACATGGTGTTATTACACTTGTAGTTCTTTCCCTTCAATAAGCATCCTCAGTGGGTCTACGGCTAAAAATGTTATTATTCCTTTGTCCAAGTTGAAAACTTTGATGTTATCTTTAAAACTGGAAAAAGAATATTGATACATATCATTAAAAGTTATAAGCCTACTTATATTGAAGTTATCACATTTTTATTTTCTTTCCTGTAAAATGGTTTCAATACTTAATCATGTTTCAAATGGAAATAGTCTAATATTCTAAGATGACTGTAGTATTATATTCCACATACTTTATCAATGCAGCAATTCCAAATAGGGGTCTTAATTTAAAAGAAAAACAAAACAAAACAAAACAGACTCTCTTAGCTACAGATACTATGTAATTATAAAAACTTGACATTTGCTGCCACCTTGTGACTGAATATAAAATATTCTCCATCCTCTTGTACTAAGAGATAAAAAGTGGCTTTTTCCCAAGTCAACATGAGAGATTACAGGACTAAAGGACCAAAATATTACAATATTTTCCCAATTTACAAAATTACAGTATAGGCTTCACCACAGACACAAAACACTATTGTTACATATAGTATGCATTTCTATATTAAGCCTCATGAACTTCCAAAATAATCCATTTATCTGATATCTAATTACTAACAGGATTTTTATTCATAAAGAACATACTAATCAAAAAAGGAAATCAAACCCTTGGGTTGGTTATCTGCTTTTTTATTCTACAAACACATACAACTAAGAGTCCTTGCATTAAGGGGTCACATCTTTATTTGGTCATTAACAGAGAAGTAAGAGAATCTTTTTCCATTTTCATTTGGTATCTAATCAAATGGGCTGCGGAGGGGGGAATAATTCTATTATTCAGGGACATTATCCAATCACTATTTCATTGTGGTTTATATTTTTCCCCTTTTTCTTTCTTCTAATTATTTACCAATAAGGCTGGAAAACCTAAGAGAAGAAACTTAAATCTGTCTATAAATTGCAACCATAAAGGAGAATCTAAAAGAGAATGACAAGATTGCTTTAAAAAACAAAAGTTAGGGATCACAGTATCTATAGACTTAATCATCTCTTCACTTGGGGAATGAAATAATCAAAAGTTGGATCAAATGTGGTTGGGAAATGAATGGAAGAGAAATGGTTCAAAAATGATTTTTTATACCTCTGATGTTTTTATTACTATAGAACATGTTGCATTTAGGATTGACTTTCTGGAATCAATTTCTTGAGTTCACAAAAGTCCCCAATATAAATATATAAGTTGTATACCAGTACACATTTTCCACTAAATAAAACAAAATTTATGAAACTCTACTACATTTGCTTAATCATTTACTCAACAATTATTAAACACCAGATATTCTGTAATGTAATGCAATGCACCAAGTCCAGTGAGCCGAGTATAAGACACACTCTCCACCAATAAGGAACTTACTAAATAATGAAAGAGCCTGTAAGCTAGTACCTCAAAACTAAATGGTGGATGCATTCCTGGAGTAGCTAAGAAAAAGCCTATTTAGCCATAATAGCTTTTATAAACAAAAAGAACAGAGTAGGAGGAAATCATATTAAAGATACAAAGCATGATATATTCTTATTCAAATGATTACAAAACATTATACTTACCTAAGCCAACACTATCTCTCTCTTACTAATGCTAAAAGGCCTCCCTACTCCTCCTTTTTTCTTTGCTGGGATGGTGGCATAGACATTTTGAGTCCATTCCTTGGATTCTTATTTGTCTACCACTGAATCAGGTTTCATAGAATAGTTAAAATAAAAAGATTCTGGCTATTAAAAAATATCCTAACTGTATAGCTTCCAGAACACTGGTATCAGGTTTCCCTGGTGGCGCAGTGGTTGAGAGTCCGCCTGCTGATGCAGGGGATGCAGGTTCGTGCCCCGGTCCGGGAAGATCCCACATGCTGCGGAGCGGCTAGGTCCGTGAGCCATGGCCACTGAGCCTGCGCGTCCGGAGCCTGTGCTCAGCTACGGGAGAGGCCACAACAGTGAGAGGCCCGTGTACCGCAAAAAAAAAAAAAAAAAAAAGAACACTGGTATCTTAGTTCCTTCATTAGGATGTGTTCTTATCTATCAGAATTTTATTTAATAGTATTTAGTATATATAGTATTTAGTATATATTTAATAATATTTAACAGTAACTGGCACAGAGTAGGCACTCAATAAATGTTTGCTGAATGACTGAATTCAGCCAAAAAGGTTACTGGATTAACTATGTAGCTACAAGACAGTTTTATGAAGACAATTAAAGTGAATGCTTCTGAGAATTCTGAAACTCATGGTTCATTAACTTATTAACCTTGGAGACACAAACATAATAACCTGAAATTTTACATGGGTTTCTACATCTTTAGCATGACACAGTTATACAAATATCTATGGCTCAAAATCAGGAAAATAAGCATGCATACCACAGTATACCTTTCAACTTAATTGCCACATCGATATAGGACTGCAGAAATGCCATGGATACTGCTTGCCCTACATTAAAATAAAAAATTAAACAGATATTACAATGTACATATCTCTAAAGCAGTGGTCCCCAACCTTTTTGGCACCAGGGACCAGTTTCGTGGAAGACAATTTTTCCATGGACTGGAGGGTGAGGGGATGGTTTTGGGATGATTCAAGCACATTACATTTATGGTGCACTTTATTTCCCTTATTATTACATTGTAATATATAATGGAATAATTATATGACTCACCACAATGCTGACAGGAGGCAGAGCTCAGGCAGTAATGCGAGTAATGGGGAGCGGCTATAAATACAGATGAAGCTTCGCTGGCTTGCCCGCTGCTCACCTCCTGCTGTGTGGCCCGGTTCCTAACAGGCCACAGACCAGTACCGGTCCGTGGCCTGGGGGTTGGGGACCCCTGCTCTAAAGCATCCATACTTACATACAACAAACATATAGATTTATGGGGTTTCCCCAAATTGTTATTTATTAGTAAGAAATATCCTAGTATGCAGTTGTCAATATTGTCCAAACATTTAAGAGGGTTTCTACATTCATACTGCAAGGAGTATACTTGAACAGCTATTGTTTGAGGATAAAAGCAATATAGTGCCTATAAATCTATAATAACTGTTAATCAGTCATTAGCTTGAATAACAATAATTTTTCTAAATTAGTAAACTTAACATCTAGTTTAATCATTAACCTTCAATTTGTAAGTCAGATACATATAATCAGTTTTACAACCCCAGAATCAGCTAGAAGTAAATATTTCAAAGTGTGGAACATATGAAAATTATGTCACTTTACAATGTGCAATAACAAAATGCAAAAATAAAATCTGCCTACTTTAAATGCCCTAATATGCAATATAGTAGTCACCTCTAAAGGCTCATACTCACAACCAGCATAGAAAAGCACTATGCTGTCAGAAGCTGTTACTGTCGCATTAAATGTCTCTTCTGTTAGTTCCACTGTGAGTTCCAAAGGTAGCTGTCTCTTCCTGTCTCTGTAAACAGTTTCTGCCACTTCATCATCTTGAATATCTAAAATGTTTAAAGAGGAATTAATGTAAATATAAATGTATAATTTAAAAAATTTAAGCTCTTCTCCCAGGCAAGCATGTGAAAATTTGGTACTTTATAAAAACTTTTGAATTCATACAATCTTAATATTTAAAATGCATGATATTTAGAAAACTTTCCAGTTGTCTGGCTTCCTATCTTAAATGACTCTCAGATGCTTCCTGACCCAGAAATTGTCAAGTTTTAGTCAATTCCAAAAGGCGTTAAACTTTTCGAGAAATAATATAAAAATTGTTCTTTTATTTCTAATCAACATATTAATTTATAAGCCAAAAAAGTCCTACCATACATATTTGACAGTGTTTCTTTAGCTTCTACTACTACATGCCAAGCACTGTGAAAGACACTAAGGAAAGTGGTAAACAAAGCAGACATAGTCCCTGACCACATAGAGCCTATCTATGGAAAAGTCAGTCAATAAACTGATCACTAAATAAATATGTAACTATAAATGTGATCAGCTTAAGAGGAAAGGTAAAATACATAGTGAGAGATTTTAACAGGGAGATTTAGATTGGGAGATCCAAAGTCCACTAGATAGAGAATCAATAAAAGGATGTTTTAGGCAAAGGGAAAACACATGCAAAGCTCTGAGAAATAAGAGCTAAGCATATTCTAGGTACTGAGGGAAGGCAAATTTGACTAAAACAAGATGGCCTGAAGAAATAACATGAGAAAACTCTAGGCTAGACAGTAGCTGGATTATAAGAGGCCATATAAGCCGAGAATTTTGGATTTTATTCTAAGTGTATTGAGTTAAGGGTGGATTCTGAATATGTAAAAAACTTTCATTAACCACAATATACAGAAATATTGAATCATTATGGTGTACAACTAAAACTAACATGTTACATGTCAATTAAATCTTAAAAAAAAAAACTTTTCATTAAGATAGACAGATAGACCCATCCACCCACCCATTCATCGGTCCATCCATCCATCAAAGTATGTGGTAAAAAAAATAAAAAATAAAAAACACATTATGAATTCACAAATATCCTATTGGAATTTATATAGATTGTATGGTAACACTGGAGGGACATCTAACTTGATAAGAGAAACAAGCTTCCTAGAAGAGTTGCCACAAGCTGAACATTAAAAGAAAAATAAAACTTAGGCAGGCAGTAGAGGCATATGGAGTAAAAGGAACAGCATGTACAAAGCAACAGTGGCATAAAAAATCATGATGAAGTTGAAATCTGAACACTGACTCTCTGATATTAAGAATTATTGTTAACTTTGTAGATGTAGTAATAGCAATAATTATGTTAATTTTAAAAGGAGAATCCTTACATTTCTGAAATACACAGGGAAATATTTATGGATGAATTTGTATGTTTGGAATTTGCTGCAAAATAATAAAGGGAGGGCAGTGATTGGAATAGGATTAGCCATAAACTGATGGTGGCTGGGCGAGGCCAGGTAATGGGTACCTGGAGATTTGTTCTATTATGCTGTCTACTTTATGGTAAGTTTATAATTCTCTGTAACAACATATTAAAAAGAAAGGAAGGGAGGAAGTGAGAAAGGCAATGCATTCAGAAAACTAAATTATTATTTTCCATATGATTGCTAATACTATAAAATAAAATACTAGGTCTGGGTTTCAGTACCATATTGGCAATTTTTAGCTGTGTAACTCTAGTCAATTATATAACTCTGTGTCTCAATATTCAAACCTGTGAAACATAAGAGTTCAACTATTAATTTTAAGGTACTTTTAAATACCACATTCTATGACACTAAAAGTTATGCCCTCAATACCAAAATTAATAAAGGCCAATTTTCTCATTTACTGTATTTTTTCTAATTATTCATGTATTTTCATTTTCCTGCCAGTCCATTCTTATTTCCCAATCCATCCTTTCTTCTCTTATCTTGTCCTAACACCTCCTTCTTACTTCCCCATTCTCTTAATAAGCCACCCTCATTTATAAATTTATAATTTATAAATTTATTTATTCCTCAGCTCAAACTTTCACCAATTCATATATATATATATATATATATATATATATATCTAGGCTAGACAGTAGCTGGATTATAAGAGGCCATATAAGCCGAGAATTTTGGATTTTATTCTAAGTGTATTGAGTTAAGGGTGGATTCTGAATATGTAAAAAACTTTCATTAACCACAATATACAGAAATATTGAATCATTATGGTGTACAACTAAAACTAACATGTTACATGTCAATTAAATCTTAAAAAAAAAAAACTTTTCATTAAGATAGACAGATAGACCCATCCACCCACCCATTCATCGGTCCATCCATCCATCAAAGTATGTGGTAAAAAAAATAAAAAATAAAAAACACATTATGAATTCACAAATATCCTATTGGAATTTATATAGATTGTATGGTAACACTGGAGGGACATCTAACTTGATAAGAGAAACAAGCTTCCTAGAAGAGTTGCCACAAGCTGAACATTAAAAGAAAAATAAAACTTAGGCAGGCAGTAGAGGCATATGGAGTAAAAGGAACAGCATGTACAAAGCAACAGTGGCATAAAAAATCATGATGAAGTTGAAATCTGAACACTGACTCTCTGATATTAAGAATTATTGTTAACTTTGTAGATGTAGTAATAGCAATAATTATGTTAATTTTAAAAGGAGAATCCTTACATTTCTGAAATACACAGGGAAATATTTATGGATGAATTTGTATGTTTGGAATTTGCTGCAAAATAATAAAGGGAGGGCAGTGATTGGAATAGGATTAGCCATAAACTGATGGTGGCTGGGCGAGGCCAGGTAATGGGTACCTGGAGATTTGTTCTATTATGCTGTCTACTTTATGGTAAGTTTATAATTCTCTGTAACAACATATTAAAAAGAAAGGAAGGGAGGAAGTGAGAAAGGCAATGCATTCAGAAAACTAAATTATTATTTTCCATATGATTGCTAATACTATAAAATAAAATACTAGGTCTGGGTTTCAGTACCATATTGGCAATTTTTAGCTGTGTAACTCTAGTCAATTATATAACTCTGTGTCTCAATATTCAAACCTGTGAAACATAAGAGTTCAACTATTAATTTTAAGGTACTTTTAAATACCACATTCTATGACACTAAAAGTTATGCCCTCAATACCAAAATTAATAAAGGCCAATTTTCTCATTTACTGTATTTTTTCTAATTATTCATGTATTTTCATTTTCCTGCCAGTCCATTCTTATTTCCCAATCCATCCTTTCTTCTCTTATCTTGTCCTAACACCTCCTTCTTACTTCCCCATTCTCTTAATAAGCCACCCTCATTTATAAATTTATAATTTATAAATTTATTTATTCCTCAGCTCAAACTTTCACCAATTCATATATATATATATATATATATATATATATATATATATATATATATAGTGTGTATATATATACACACACACTCTCTTTTTAGCCACACGTTTGTTTGTTTTTTTTTCATACTCTCCTTCTGGAGACCTCAGTCCATTTAATTCTGATTCATCTTGTGCCCATTTCCTTTGAAGGACATTTTTCTTTATATTCCGCTCTTACATGGTAACAAACGCTTTCCAAACCCTCATCCATGTCTCATATAAATGGGAATGAAATGAAAATGAGAGAGAAACTGTGTATATGGGCACGACATCAAACTATATTATGGGTCAATATGGATTACAAACATAGGAAGTTAAGACCAAATAAAAAACCCCAAAAAACAAAACAAAACAAAAAATTCCACTACGAAGCAAAAAAAGAAAGCTGTAAAAGAAACACGAGAACTGGGCTGAGGAGAGAAGATAGGGAAGAGTTAGAAAAAAAGAGAAGGCAACACCAGAGGGCAAACTAAAGCCAGAGAATCAGGAAGTAAAACAGGGGACATGGCAACAATGAAATTTTGAAACAGGCAACTACCACTGAGGACAGGAATCTTATTAAATTGATGGATGATTCCTCTGACTCTAAAGAATATATGGACCATGACAGGAATAAAGCAGGGAGCAAGAGAGCAGAACACAGATCTGCCTATACGATGCTATGGAGAAGAACTCTGGCTTAAATCACAAGCAATTCTAACCTCTGTATATCAGAAAAAAACTAGAGCAGTGCTCAAACCAAGAAGCTGGTCACCGGTAAAACTTAAAGCTCAGAGCCCTTATTAAATTTATAATATAGATGTTGATCCTCATAATAAATGGACCTCATGAAAACAATATGTAAATTACTTCCATCTTGGGAGTCATGATAATAGGACTATATAAAAAATATTTACGGGACTTCCCTGGTGGCGCAGTGGTTAAGAATCCACCTGCCAATGCAGGGGACACGGGTTCAATCCCTGGTCCAGGAAGATCCCACATGCCACGTAGCAACTAAGCCCGTGTGCCACAACTACTGAGCCTGTGCACTAGAGCCTGTGAGCCACAACTACTGAACCTGCACACCCAGAACCCATGGTCCACAACAAGAGAAGCCACCACAATGAGAAACCCGCACACTGCAACGAAGAGTAGCTCCCGCTCGCCGCAACTAGAGAAAGCCCACGCACAGCAACAAAGACCCAACGCAGCCAAAAATAAATAAATAAATAAATTTTAAAAAAAGTATTTACTAAATGGGACTCATGATAATAGTACTATATAAAAATTCAAGTATTTGCTAAATGGGATACAATAATGCACAAGACATAATCCCTGCCTTAGAAATTTTATAGACCAATAGAGAAGAGAGAAAAGTAAATAAGCAATTTCAGAATAGGACTGATGTTATAAAAGAAGTACTAGGAATGATAATGATCATAAGTAAGATTTCAAGTCAGAATGCTCCACATGCCATTTGTGTGACATTGGGCAGATCACTTAACTGAGCTAAAACACAGATTTTTTTCCTCTACAAAACGAAGGTGACCTCAGCTAACTCAGAGGACAGCTATCAAAGTAAATAATGTGTGGGAAATAGCCTTGAAAACTATAGAATACGTCAAAAATGTAAGCAATAAGAGCAATAAAAAGAAAAACAGAAATAACATGTTAAAAAGAATTATTAAAATGTTATCAAAATTTACTCCCTATACTGTTAACAATCGGATTCATTTACAACTACAAATACAACTATATTTATCAGAATTTCATATCCTAATAGGAATAATAAAAATAAAATATCATACTGTGGCTCCTGGGTCCTTTTTAAACATGGAGTAGACCAGTAGGGCTGAAAGAACTGATGTGGAGGATAAAGGCACACTTGTGGAAAGCTAGAAGCCTGACATGTAACAATGAAAGGTATCGCACTAAACAAAATAGAGCATCCTTATATCTTTACACCTCATCAACTTGCTAAAATGCAATTCAAAATTAATTTCTTCAGGTCTCTTCACATTCTTGTATATGACAGTTAATTCACTGAAATTTCACTGACCTTAAGGATGCTGGGCATAAATGGGAGGGGAGCAGGATCATCAAAAAAACATATTACCCATATCTGGACCTTCAATGTCATTGTCTTCATCTTCGTGCATTTCCTCAATGTGCATATTACTTTCCACACGGGATACGATTAAATCAATATTATTTAACACCAAAAATTCCACTGGCACTCCCTAGAAATACATTAATTTTAAAAGAGATGACTAAAATATAACAAAGCATTTTAATATAAAAATGTTTTACTTGTTTGACACTAAAATCAAATGAAACTAAACCTCTGAACTTCAATTTTAATATTTTTTTTAAAAAGGTAAATTAACTCCACGATCACTATTAAAAGCATCCAAAGTATACGTTATAGCAAGATAGCGTGCGCTACTGAAAAAGAGGGCAGAAAAGAACTGAAAGTCTCGCTTGCTTTTTGTCACAATTACATTATACTGACATCTGAAGCATTTTACATATAACAGTAAGTCCTACCTCGATACAATTGAGGTATAAAAATATATACAATTTATTACAGAGACAAAATTATTTTGTATTCTACAGAAATATTCAAAATAATACTTCACCTAAAAAAATTCCACTAAAAAGTTTAATTGCCTGTTTAGCCATAAACATAAAAATACTATCTGCCCCTAGGTATTTTAAGAACACCAAATTCTATTCCATTAAAATTTCTTTCACTAAGCCTCAACCAAAACATTTTTAAAACATGAAATTTTAGACCACTGGATTATTTTAGTAAATTATCCCTGCTGCAACCTCATGATAAAACTTGAAGGGATGAGGAGTTGCTTCTTATGGATGAGCAAAGAAAGTGGTTTCTTGAGACGGAATGCACTCCTGGTGAAGATGCTGTGAAGACTGTTGAAACGACAACAAAGGCTTGAGAATATTACAAAAACTAAGTTGATAGAGCAGCAGCAGGGTCTGAGAGGATTGATTCCAATTGTGAAAGACGTTCTACTCTGGGTAAAATTCTACCAAGCAGCATTGCTCTGTAGCATACTGCAGAGAAATCATTCATGAAAGGGAGACTCGATCAACGGGGCAAACTTCACTGTCGTCTGATCTTAAGAAACTGCCGCAGCCACTGCCCTGGTCGGTCAGCAGCCACATCAACATCAAGGCAGGACCCTCCACAAGCAAAAAGATTACAACTCACTGAAGGCTCAGATGATGGTTAGCATTTTTTAGCAATAAGGAATTTTTTAATTAAGGCATATACATTGTTTTTTTAGACATAATGCTATGGCACACTTACTAGACTACAGTATAGTGTATATATAACTTTTATATGCACTGGGACAACAGCATGAACTTTAATTCTTCTATAAAACCTATTTCCCAATAACAAATAAAGTAATTTCCTACTTAGGGGTCTTTACCAAACAGTAAAAAAAATAGCTTCAGAAAGTATTCTTTCCATTACCTAGTCAAAAAGCAAAGCGTACTAGCCCCACAGTGTACACATTTGAACAATACTACAGTTCTCAAAGTATTTTCCTATTTGGTCTTATAAAATTTCTTGTAAGTTAGAAGGGGAGGTGTTATGACTATTTCACAAGTGAGAAATCTGAGCTTGAAGAAGTTAATTCAGTTATCTGGACCCAGAACTAGCAGGAAGAGAATCCAAGTCTTCTGACTCTTTAACCCAGTATTCCTATCATAGACTTATGCAAGAGAATTTAAGTTTAAACTGTCTGGCAGTTCATAAACATATCAATAATTTTTTAGCATATGTATATAATATTTATAAGATGTTCAGAATTAAAGAGTTCTTAATTAAGAAAAATTTAAGGAAAAAGGGACAATAACAGAAATTTACAGAGGAAATACAAATGACCTAACTAGTCAAAGTTATCAAAGACATGCAAATTAATACTGAAACTTTTTTTGTGTATAGAAATGATTTTTTTTTTAAGATTACTGGTCAGTACTGGCAAAGATGTATGAGAAACAAGAAATTCCAAACCCTGCTGATAAAAGTATAACCCTTCTGGAGGGAAATCTGACAATGTATTTAAAAAGTCTTAAAAATTCCCATTTCCTTTAATAAAACTTACTTTCAGAAATTTAGCAAAAGGAAAGAATCAGTGATGTCCAAAACAGTGTACAAAGGCAGGCATCACAGCACAATAGCAAGTAATGAAATATAACTGTACATGAAAAGCAGGATATATAGCATGATCCTAAATTTCTTTACAATATATATATAGGCAGAAGATTCGCGCCGCTCGGCCACAGGCCGCCTCCAGTGCCGCGGGATGTAGCGCGGGGTCCCCGCCCCCGAGCAGAGCCCGCCGCCCGCCTGTCTTCCATCACAGGGAACTCTCTGCTCCCTGGGCCCGAAAGACCCCACCCTTTCCCCAAGCTGAGGCCACAGGGCATTGAGGTACCAGCCAGATGTCTTCTCACAAAGGACCTGTGGTAGCCCAGGGCCATGGGGCTCCTGCCGGGAACAGGGAGGCTGACACAGTGGAGCTGTCTGAGCTGGGCCCCCTGCTAGAGGAGCTAGGCAAGTAGGGTGTTGCCAGCCCAACCAAAGCTGAAGCAGAGCAGGCATGCCCAGTGCCTCAGGAAGAGGAGGAGGAGGGGCGGGTGCTGACACTTCCCCTGCGAGCCCACCATGCCATGGAGAAGATGGAGGAGTTTGTGTATAAGGTCTGGGAGGGGCGCTGGAGGGTCATCCCGTACGACGTGCTCCCCGACTGGCTAAAGGACAATGACTACCTGCTGCGTGGTCACAGGCCACCCATGGCCTCCTTCCGGGCCTGCTTCAAGCGCATCTTCCGCATCCACACGTAGACCGGCAACATCTGGAACCACCTGCTTGGTTTTGTGCCGTTTCTCTTTCTGGGAATCCTGACCATGCTCAGACCAAACATGTACTTCATGGCCCCCCTTCAGGACGTACGACGTGCTCCCTGACTGGCTAAAGGACAATGACTACCTGCTGCATGGTCACAGGCCGTCCATGCCCTCCTTCCAGGCCTGCTTCAAGAGCATCTTCCGCATCCACACAGAGACCGTCAACATCTGGAACCACCTGCTTGGTTTTGTGCCGTTTCACTTTCTGGGTATCCTGACCATGCTCAGACCAAACATGTACTTCATGGCCCGCCTTCAGGAGAAGGTGGTGTTCGGGATGTTCTTCCTGGGCGCGGTGCTCTGCCTCAGCTTCTCCTGGCTCTTTCACACTGTCTATTATCACTCAGAGGTCTCTCAGACCTTTTCCAAACTGGATTATCAGGGATTGCCCTGCTGCTTATGGGGAGCTTTGTCTCCTGGCTCTATTACTCCCCTCTACTGCTCCCCACAGCCACGGCTCAGCCACCTCTCCATCGTGGGCATCTCTGCCATCATTGTGGGGCAGTGGGACCGGTTTGCCACTCCTAAGCACCGGCAGACAAGAGCAGGGGTGTTCCCGGGGCTTGGCTTGAGCGGCGTCGTGCCCACCACACACTTTACAGTCGCAGAGGGCTTCGTCAAGGCCACCACGGTGGGCCAGATGGGCTGGTTCTTCCTCATGGCTGTGATGTACATCACCAGAGCTGGCCTTTATGCCGCACGGATTCCCGAGCGCTTCTTCCCTGGAAAATCCGACATACGGTTCGAGTCTCATCAGATCTTCCACGTCCTGGTGGGGGCAGCCGCCTTCGTCCACTTCTACGGGGTCTCCAACTTTCAGGAGTTCCGATATGGCCTGGAAGGGGGCTGTACTGACGACTCCCTCCTCTGAGCCGCCCTGCAAGGGCGCAGGAGGAACTTCCCAAGTGCTTTTAAAATAACTTCTTTGCTGAAGTGAGAGGAAGGGTCTGAGCTGTCTGTTTCTAGAAGAAACCTCTTAGAGAATTCAGTACCAACTGAGCTTCAGCCCACTTCACACTCACTGGGCAGTCAACTCTCCACTCCCTCGGTGAGAGCAGTGGGGGTGGGCAGACACGGCCGTCCCACCGCTGAGCCGCGCCCTCCTCAGTAAGGCAACTACTGTCCCCTTACAGAGATGGGGCTTTGAAACTCATGTTGAGATTTTACGCCCTCTCCAACCATTCTGGGGAAGAATGATGGACTGGGACTCTTCAGAAATTCTGTTGCTAGAAGAAACTGTCCCTCCCTCATCCCCGTCTTGACTTTGTAACCTGGCTTATAACAGGCCACCCGTTTTTGTAGCACACTTTTGAAAAACAATGATAACCTCGTCCATCTTTCTAGGGCCTGGACCTGCTCACACAGCAGGCAGAACAAAGCCACCAACTTTTACACAGCCCGGCTAATCATGGAAGTGTGTCCAGGCTTCAGATAACTTGAGTTTTAATATTTTCTTGGCAGAGTAATGTAAAATTAAAGTGGGGAAAGATATTTAACATTTAATACTAAGCTTTAAAAAGAAACCTGCTACCATTGCTATGTACTTTGATGCAAAGACTATGATGATAATAGAGTACAGAAGACACTTGGCATTCAAAAAAAAATTAATAAAGAATACATATATATTTAAATAAACACACACACACAGACACACACACACACACGGAGAGATAGATTAACAGATGAAAAAAAACACACCAAAATGTTAACAGCGATTATCTTTGAATAGTGGCAATTCACAGAATTTTCCTATAATAAGTGTATGTTACTTTAGGACCGCGTGTATTAAATAAGCAGACACTGTAGAGCAATATATAAAATGACTTACCTCTTCTGCTCTTTTGAAGACCACATTAGCATTCTGAGGAATGTCCACTTCCAAAGAGTCCCTTTTTCAGAATGGAAATAAATGTTTCATGTTGTTAATCTCAAGAATAATAGTCATCCAGGATGTCAATCTAAAATAGAGCTGTAAGTTCTTATACTAAAAAATGTTTATGAAGAAAGATTACAATTTAGTGAGTCTGAAAAATTTTACACATAAATACAGATCAGATTTTCTGCCTTCTGTCTTAATCTACAGCTTCATTTAGCAAAGTTTAAAGGTCTAAATATTAATCAAGCTGATAATTAAAGACTTTAGCTCAGCAACTGGTTTTAACTATATTAGAGTCCATTAGAGATCTGATTTTATTTATAAGTGAACAGACTGCCATATAGGAAAAATATTAGTGTTCTGCTAAATACAGTATAGTGACTACTTTATGTTTAAAATACCTTAACAAGAGCAGAACTCCTGCTTTTCCCAGAAGACGCCAAGCAACCCATTCTGCAGTTGTTCTATCAGCTTCATATGTAGCTTGTTGACTAACAATAAAAACCAGTGGCAACCCTAGTTGAAGATGAACAGTTGAAACTTGTTGAGGATCTTCAGCAACTTCAGTCTTCATTTAGAAAAAGAACAAAACATCTTTACTATGTGATAATGTTCCAACATTTGGATTTAAACCCTGCTAATTCTTATCAATAAAGACAAGTGAAAAAACAAGTCTGTGAAATAAATACATTAACTTTAACAGAAATGGTCTCATGATTTTCTAAGTTTAATGCTCCCAGTGTACCTATATAGTTTAAGCATTATGAAACTAACAAATTTTACAAGGAGTTAAACAGAAATTTACAACCATAAAGAATAAGGATATTATAAAGAAACAAACAAAAAAAAATAAAAAAAACTGTGGTACTGATAAATAAAGAGATAGATATTTGAAACAAAACAGAACAGATAACTAAGGAACAAATTCTTCCACATAAGAATTTAACATATAATGACATATTACAGAACAATGAGAAACATCTGAGTTGACATCAGCTTGAATATACACATCTAATTTCACCCCCTCCAGAAATCCCAGCACAACTACAGCAGTAGGAGTTTTCAAAAGAGATAAAACATACATATATGAAGAAAGGAAAAGAGAAAAGGCAGCAAAATGTTTTTTTTTTTTTTTGCGGTACGCGGGCCTCTCACTGTTGTGGCCTCACCCATTGCGGAGCACAGGCTTCGGACATGCAGGCTCAGCGGCCATGGCTCACGGGCCTAGCCGCTCTGCGGCATGTGGGATCTTCCCGGACCGGGGCACGAACCTGTGTCCCCTGCATCGGCAGGCGGACTCTCAACCACTGCGCCACCAGGGAAGCCCCAAGGCAGCAAAATTTTGGAACCTGGAGAACAAAACCCTAAAGCCATGAGAGAGGAAAAGCCAAGAGACAATTTCACTTTAACTGCAGAATCCTAAAATTGCTCAGGAACTGTCACTGCCTGGCGTCTCTGGAACTGGGAGAGAAATATTGGAAGCGGAATGGCAGGAAGGCTCCAAAATAAGGAGGAATAGGTAAAACCTTCGGGGAAGCATTAGATCCCTAGATTCCTCTCCCCAACTCCATGAACTTAGGTCCCTCTCTCACACCAGAAGAAATCTGGCCGGACTGAAGGAACAGCTGAGAATGGGAATACCATACCCAAAGCAGGGGGATTGAGTACCCAAATGCTGAGACTCCTTTTAGCCCTTTCCCACTCAGTTTCCAGTATGCTAGCAGCCAGACTTCTGTACACCAGCAGAAAACTGGAAGTTCCTTTTCTGGGGATCTTGAGTAACCACAAGAAAAAGTCTAAAGCTACTGACATTGAGGTTCACCAGAAAACAGCCCAGATCCAATCACCCTATGGAGCTCAGAGTTAACAAGTCTGATCTACAGCCTCAGAATTTCCAATCAGCTTTTTTAGTTTCATATTCTAAATCATGAACAAGGAGTAACACGCATCTAAGGAAAGCCTCTAACATGAAAGACAGAGACCAGAACAAACCGAAAAACAAGTAACGTGAAGGAAACAGACTATTCAGTAGAAGTTTCAGAAAACCACCACTGATAAGCTCAAAAAGATGGGAAGACAGACTATCGATAAAGAAATGAAAAATAAAGTTGAATAAATCTGCCAGAAAGTATAGCAAAGGACAGATGGATAATAGAAGAGATAAAATTGAGGGACTAGTTCAAGAGGTCCAACATTCAAATAGGAGTCCCAGAAAGAGAGAAGGGAGACGACAGAAGGGAAGAAATCATCACTGAAATACACACAAAAGTTTCCCACAACTGAAGAAGCATGAGCTGCCAGATTGAAAGAGCCCACTGAGTAACCAGCGTAGTGGATAAAAGCAGACACACGGGAAGATGCATTCTTGTAAATTTTCTAATTATTGAGGTTTTTTTTAATCTTAAAAGTTTCCACAGAGAAATCTATATTTACCTACGGTAAGCAGAATTCTAAGACGGTCCCCAAGATTCCTGGTGTACACATTTTGTATAATCCTAATTCCTTGAGTGTGGGTGATACTTATAGCATAGTCATTCCCTTGATTAGGTCACACCATGTAAGACTGTCATAGCACAATGGAGGGAGATTGTCTGCTGGCTTTGAGGGAGGAATCTGCAATTTTTTGAGGGGGCCACGTGGACAGGATCTGAGAACAGCCTGTAGGAGGTAAAGCAACACCAGCCAACAGCCAGCGAGAAGGTGGGAACCTCAGTGCTACAACAACACAGAGCTGAATTATGCCAAAACCTGAATGGGTATAACAGCCTGAAGGAGTAGAAAAGCCTGGTTTCTTCTTTGTGTATTTGGAGAACTATAAGAAATTTAGTATTAAAAAAGGGGGAACAGACAGTAAGGCTGGAGATCTGGCAAGGGGCCAAATCATTAAAAACTATATATATCCTCCTAAGAAAGTAGGGCTTTATTCTGTAAATAATTGGAAGCCAGTTAGGAACTGCAAAAATTATTGTAACAAGATCATATATGTGTATTTAAAATATATCACTCTGTTTAAAAAAAAAAAGAAAAAAGGTACTTCCCTGGTGGTCCAGTGGTTAAGACTGGGGAACTAAGATCCCACATGCCATGTGGCCAAAAAAACCCAAAGAACAGAAACAAAGAAATATATACTAAAAACCAATGAATCCTACAATTTAAATGGGTGAATTAAATGATATGTGAACTATATCTCAATAAAGATGTTTTATAAATAAATAAATAAATAAAATAAAACATATCACTCTGCAAGCAACAGAGAGCATAAACTTAAAGAGAGTGAAGTACAGGAATACAATATAGACCAGATCAGTTGCTATTGCTAAAACAGTACACGAGAGAGAGGGAGAACCTGGATTAAAGCACTGGCTGTTAAAATGAAGAATTCATAAGATATTTAAGATCTAAAATTAGATGCAGAGAGATGTAGGAGTTGAGAATGGTTTTCCAGGTTTCTGCCATGAATGACTAGACAATAAATTAACCAACATAATGGAGCAAGAACAGATGGTAAAGGATAACACATTAATGTCAGACATGTAGAGCTTAGGAGAAAGACATCTCGTTAGTAGTTAAATATATGGGACAGGAACTCCGAAGAAACATCTGACCTGAAAATTCAAATCTGAGAATCAGTGTAGTTAATGCCATAGAAACAGATGAGGGTGTGTTCCAAGCATCTATCACTGTGTATGTAGCAAAGCATGCCAACACCTGATGGCTTAAAATAACAAGAATCATTTATTTTGTCCATATGTCTGCAAGCTCATCTCTGGTCCACATTGCATTAGTGGGGCATTTCGACTGGAGGGTGATGGTTCCACTTTAAAGATGGCACATTCACTGGCTAGCAAGCTGTTGCTGACTATTATGAGCTCAGCCAGAACCGTGGGCTGTGGACCTCAACTCCTCTTCACATGACTTCTCCTCAGGCTTAATTTCACAGAAAAGTAGCTGGGTTTCCAGAATGAGCAATCAAAGAGAGCAAGGCAGAAGCACATGGCATTTTATGACATATAGCCTCAGAAGCCACATATCATCATTTCAGCCTTATTCTACTGGTCAAGGCAGTCACAAAGGCTCAATCATGTTCAAGGAGAGAAGACATAGACTCTACCACTGGACAGGCACATTGATAATGTCACATGATAAGAAGAGTTTATGAGATGGGAGAGTTGTTATTGCCATCTTTGGAAAATTTAATCAAAGTCTGATAGGATGAGGCTTTGGCGGGCTTGGAGAGAGAAGTGAGTATATTTTGCAAGTGGGACAGATGTGAATTGTTGTAGTCAATGGTCTACTCTCTGGCTACAATTTCCACCCCTATCACATGCAAATCACACTTCTCTCCAAGATTTCCAAGCCTCATCCCATCAGACTTTGAGACCAATGCAAACTCTAAGATCTCATCATCTACATTCAGGTCTAGTGTGGTCTCTTGGATATAGCTCCTTGAGAACTGTTCCTCTCAATTTGAAGAAATGAATGAATTATTTTTCCCCATTCTCAATAGACAATGATGGAACAGGCAAAAGATAACCACTACAGACATTACTGTTTGAAAGGGGAGAAAGCAGAAGCATAAAATGGTCATTTGTGTGTAGGAATTCTGAAGCCCATTCAGGCATATGGGCCAGTTTCTGGATTAGGGTTCCATCCTACTCCCTAAGGGTTTGTTCTCTGAGGCTCTGCGTTACATATTTGGGCTCTTGACCTGCCCTCCAACTCATCCTTTCTTGTTTACAAAAAAAGGAGCCTGTGTTTGCAGCTGAGCAGATTTCTCAGTCATTTCCTGTCCACAGAATATGGGGAGTCTAAAGACTTCTTTTCATTTTGTGCTGTTTCTGTCCCTTTCCATACAAGCTGGTATACTTCTTCTAAAACCCCATGGTTCCTTAATTATAAAGTTATAGTCCATTCCATTAGACAAAAGACAAAATTACAAATGTCCTTGATAGGTAGAAAAAGCAACAGAGTAGTACCAAGAAGATTGCTAATAGTAGCATAAAAATTACTAATAATTTTATATATCTATAAAAATTGTATCTATTTTTAAAATTATAAATTAGTATAAAGTATACACAAGTGACAGAAGCACTCTTGCACTGGGGTGAGAGTACAACTTTGAAATTTTCAAAAAACGATATAAGAAAATGAAGGACTATAAGAGACTGCTATGAACTATTATACACCAACAAATTACATAAATGAGAAGAAACTGACAAACTCCTAGACATATACACCTACCAAGACTGAATCAAGGACTTCCCTGGTGGTGCAGTAGTTAAGACTCGGTGCTCCCACTGCAGGGGGCACAGGTTTGACCCCTGGCTGGGGAACTAAGATCCCATATGCCACACAGCATGGACAAAAAAAGGACTGAATCAAGAAGAAATAGAAACTCTAAACATATAACTAGTAAGCAGAGATTGAATCAGCAATTAAAAATCTCATAACATAGTAAAGTGCAGGCAGAGATGACTTCACTGTAGAATTCTATCACACATTTCAAAAGAATTAATGCCAATCCTTCTCAAACTCTTCCAAAAAAATGAAGAGGAGGGAACACTTCCAAACTTATTGTATGAGGCCAACATTACTCTCATACCAAAACCGGACAAAGATACTATAAGAAAAGAAGACTACAGACCAATATCCCTGATGAAAACTCATGCAAATATCCTCAATAAAATACTAATAAAAAGAATTCAACAGCACTTTAAAAGGATTAAACACCATGACCAAGAGGGATTGATTCCTGGGATGCAGGGATGGTTCAACATACAAAAATCAGGATTGGTTCAAGATGGCGGAGTAGAAGGACATGTTCTCACTCCCTCTTGCAAGAACACCACATTCACAACTAACTGCTGAACAATCATCAACAGGAAGACACTGGAACTCACCAAAAAAGATACCCCGCACCCAAAGACAAAGGAGAAGCCACAATGAGACAGCCAGAGAGGCGCAAACACAATAAAATCAAATCCCATAACTGCTGCATGGGTGACTCACAAACTCATACTTCTGTGGTATAAGGAGAACACTTATACCACAGAAGTCCACCCACTGGAGTGAAGGTACTGAGCCCCACGTCAGGCTTCCCAATCTGGGGGTCCAGCAACGAGAGGAGGAATTCCTAGAGAATCAGACTTTCAAGGCTAACAGGATTTGATTGCAGGACTTTGACAGGACGGGGGAAACAGAGACTCCACTCTTGGTGGGCACACACAAAGTAGTGTGTGCATCGGGACCCAGGGAAAGGAGCAGTGACCCCATAGGAGACTGAATCAGATCTAACTGCTAGTGTTGGAGGGTCTCCTGCGGAGGCAGGGGGTGGCTATGTCTCACTGTGAGGACAAGGACACTGGCAGCAGAAGTTCTGCGAAGTACACCTTGGCGTGAAACCTCCCAGAGTCCGCCATTAGCCCCCCCAAAGAGCCTGGGTAGGCTCCAGTGTTGGGTCACCTCACGCCAAACAACCAACAAGGAGGGAACCCAGCCCCACCCATCAGCAGACAAGTGGATTAAGTTTTACTAAGCTCTGCCCACCAAAGCAACAACCAGCTCTATCCACCACCAGTCCCTCCCATCAGGAGGCAACAACATTCACATTATAGGGGTCCCAGAAGGAGAAGAGAGAGAGAAAGGACCAGAGAAAATATTTGAAGGGATTATAGATGAAAACTTCCCTAACATGGGAAAGAAAATAGCTACCCAAGTCCAGGAAGAGCAGAGAGTTCCATACAGGATAAACCCAAGGAGAAACATGACACAACACATAGGAATCAAACTGGCAAAAATTAAAGACAAAGAAAAATTATTGAAAGCAACAAGGGAAAAATGACTAATAACATACAAGGGAACTCCCATAAGGTTAATAGCTGATTTCTCAGCAGAAACTCT
>NC_041224.1:134710066-134711104 GCF_002837175.3 Physeter macrocephalus
CAAATTGGCAAAAATTAAAGACAAAGAAAAATTATTGAATGCAGCAAGGGAAAAACGACAAATAACATACAAGGGAACTCCCATAAGGTTAACAGCTGATTTCTCAGCAGAAACTCTACAAGGCAGAAGAGAGTGGCAAGATATATTTAAAGTGATGAAAAGGAAGAAACTACAACTAAGATTAGTCTACCTGGCAAGGATCTCATTCAGATTCGATGGAGAAATCAAAAGCTTTACAGACAAGCAAAAGCTAAGAGAATTCAGCACCACCAAACCAGCTCTACAACAAATGCTAAAGGAACTTCTCTAAGTGGGAAACACAAGAGAAGAAAAGGACCTACAAAAACAAACCCAAAACAATTAAGGAAATGGTCATAGGAACATACATATCAATAATTACCTTAAACGTGAATGGATTAAATGCTCCAACCAAAAGACACAGGATTGCTGAATGGACACAAAAACAAGACCCATATTTATGCTGTCTACAACAGACCCATGAACAGCAGATTGCACTTTCTTCTCAAGTGTGCATGGAACATTCTCCAGGATAGATCACATCTTGGGTCACAAATCAAGCCTCAGTAAATTTAAGAAAACTGAAATCATGTCAAGCATCTTTTCTGACCACGACACTATGAGATTAGAAATCAATAACAGGGAAAAAAACGTAAAAAAACACAAAACATGGAGTCTAAACAACGTTGCTAAATAACCAACAGATCACTGAAGAAATCAAAGAGGAAATAAAAAAATATCTACAGACAAATGATAATGAAAACACGACAATCCAAAACCTATGGGATGCAGAAAAAGCAGTTCTAAGAGGGACGTTTATAGATATACAAGCCTACCTCAAGAAACAAGAAAAATCTCACATAAACAATCTAACCTTACACCTAAAGGAACTAGAGGAAGGAGAACAAACAAAACCCAAAGTAAGAAGAAGGAAGGAAATCATAAAGATCAGAGCAGAAATAAATGAAACAGAAACAAAGAAAACAATAGCAAAGATCAATAAAACTAAAAGTTGGTTCT
>NC_041224.1:134712413-134712787 GCF_002837175.3 Physeter macrocephalus
GATCAGGAACAAGACAAGGATGTCCACTCTCGCCACTATTATTCAACATAGTTTTGGAAGTCCTAGCCACAGCAATCAGAGAAGAAAAAGAAATAAAAGGAATACAAATTGGAAAAGAAGAAATAAAACTCTCACTGTTTGCAGATGACATGATACTATACATAGAGAATCCTAAAGATGCCACCAGAAAACTACCTGAGCTAAACAATGAATTCGGTAGAGTTGCAGGATACAAAATTAATGCACAGAAATCTTTTGCATTCCTATAAACTAATGATGAAAAATCTGAAAGAGAAATTAAGGAAACACTCCCATTTACTATTGCAACAAAAAGAATAAAATACCTAGGAATAAACCTACCTAAGGAGAGAAAA
>NC_041224.1:134713004-134714154 GCF_002837175.3 Physeter macrocephalus
AACAGATGGAGAGATATACCATGTTCTTGGATTGGAAGAATCAATATTGTGAAAATGACTATACTACCCAAAGCAATCTACAGACTCAATGCAATCCCTATCAAATTACCAATGGCATTTTTTTTACAGAACTGGAACAAACAATCTTAAAATTTGTATGGAGACACAAAAGACTCTGAATAGCCAAAGCAGTCTTGAGGGAAAAAAATGGAGCTGGAGTAATCAGACTCCCTGACTTCAGACTATACTACAAAGCTACAGTATTCAACGTAATATGGAACTGGCACAGAAACAGAAATATAGATCAATGGAACAGGATAGAAAGCCCAAAGATAAACCCACGCACCTATGGTCAACTAATCTATGACAAAGGAGGCAAGGATATACAATGCAGAAAAGACAGCCTCTTCAATAAGTGGTTCTGGGAAAACTGGACAGCTACATGTAAAAGAATGAAATTAGAACACTTCCTAACACCATACACAAAAATAAACTCAAAATGGATTAGAGACGTAAATGTAAGATCGGACACTATAAAACTCTTAGAGGAAAACATAGGAGGAACATTCTTTGACATAAATCACAGCAAGATCTTTTTTGATCCACCTCCTAGAGTAATGGAGATAAAAACAAAAATAAACAAATGGGACCTAATGAAACTTAAAAGCTTTTGCAAAGCAAAGGAAACTACAAACAAGACAAAAAGACCACGCTTAGAATGGGAAAAAATATTTGCAAACGAATCAATGGACAAAGGATTAATCTCCAAAATATATAAACAGCTCATGCAGCACAATATCAAAAAAACAACCCAATCCAAAAATGGGCAGAAGACCTAAACAGACGTTTCTCCAAAGAGGACATACAGATGGCCAAGAAGCACATGAAAAGCTGCTCAACGTCACTAATTATTAGAGAAATGCAAATCAAAACTACAATGAGGTATCACCCCACACCAGGTAGAATGGGCATCATCAGAAAATCTACGAACACAAATGCTGGAGAGGGTGTGAAAAAAGGGAATCCACTTGCACTGTTGGTGGGAATGTAAATTGATACAGCCACTATGGAGAACAGTATGGAGGTTCCTTAAAAAACTAAAAATAGAATTACCATATGACCCAGCAATCTCACTACTGGGCATATACCC
>NC_041224.1:134714308-134733200 GCF_002837175.3 Physeter macrocephalus
TAGCCAGGTCATGGAAGCAACCTAAATGTCCATTGATAGACAAATGGATAAAGAAGATGTGGTACATATATACAATGGAATATTACTCAGCCATAAAAAGGAATGAAATTGGGTCATTTGTAGAGACGTGGATGGACCTACAGACTGTCGTACAGAGTGAAGTAAGAAAGAGGAAAAACAAGTATCATATATTAACACTTATATGTGGAACCTAGAAAAATGGTACAGGTGCACCAGTTTGCAAGGCAGAAATAGAGACAGGGATGTAGAGAACAAACGTATGGACACCAAGGGGGAAAGCGGCAGGGGGACGGGGGTGGTGGTGGTGGTGATGTGATGAACTGAGAGATTGGGATTGACATGTATACACCGATGGGTATAAAATGGATGACTAATAAGAACCTGCTGTATAAAAAAATAAATAAAAGAAAATTCCAAAAAAGAAATCTCTTAAAGAAATTGAAAATAGAGGAAAAAAACTAAATTTTAGTTTTGATTGCTATTCAGATGTAAACATTTTCCATCAATAGCTAATTTTTTATGTGGGTGTATATAGTATCTTTGCCCTATTTTGATGTAATATTCTTACTACAGTAAAATAATTATGTACACATGTAATAAAAAACTATGAAAATCAATAAATGTAATGCACCTCATTAACATAACAATGGTCAAAAATCACATAATCATCTCAATTGACGCAGAAAAAACATTTGACAAAATTCAACACTCTTTCATGAAAAAAACATTAAAAAACTAGGAAAAGAAGGAAATTACCTCAACATAATAAATGTCACATATGAAAAGCGTACAGCTAACATACTCAATGGTGAAAAACTGAATGCTTTTCCTCTAAGATCAGGAACAAGGCAAGGATGTCCACCCTTGCCACTTCTATTCAACATAGTACTGGAAGTCCTAGCCAGAGCAACTAGGCAAGAAAAAGAAATAAGCATTTGAATTGGAAAGGTAGAAATAAAATTATCTCTGTTTACAGATGACATGGTCTTATATGTAGAAAACCCTAAAGATTCCACAAAAATACTATTAGAACTAATGAATAAATTCAGCAAAGTTGCAGGATACAAAATCAACCCTCAAAAATCAGTTGTGTCTCTTACACTAACAATGAACAATATGAAAAGAAAACTAAGAAAATAATCCCATTTATAAGAGCATCAAAAAGAATTAAATACTTAGGAATAAGCTTAACCAAGGAAGTGAAAGACTTATACATTGAAAACTATAAAATATTGCTGAAAGAAAGAAAAGACAAAAATAAATGGAAAGACATCCCATTCGTGTTCATGTTTTTGGATTAGATATAACATTATTAAAATACTACCCATACTACCCAGTCATCTAGAGATTCAATGCAATCCCTTTCAAAATCCCAATGGCATTTTTTGCAGAAATAGAAAAACCATCCTAAAATACATATGGAATCTCAAGGGACCCTAAACAGCCAAAACAATCTTGAGAAAGAATAACAAAGCTGGGGCCTCACACTTCCTGATTTCAAAACATATTACAAACCTACAGTAATCAAAACAGTGTAGTACTGGCATAAAGACAGACATAAAGACTAATGGAACAAAATAGAGAGCCCAGAAATAAACCCTTGCATATATGGTCAACTGATCTTTGACAAGGGCACTAAGGCTATATAATGGGAAAAGGACAGTCTCTTCAACAAATGGTGTTGGGAAAACTAGATATCCACATGCAAAAGAATCAAGAGGAAGCCTCATCTTACACCACATACAAAAATTAACTCAAAATGAATTAGAGACCTAAATGTAGAACATGAAACTATAAAACTCCTGGAAGAAAACATAGGGGGAAATCTTCATGACATTGGAATGGAAATGACTTCCTAAAAATGACACCACAAGCACAGGCAACAAAAGCAAAACTAAACAAATGAAACTACATCAAACTTAAAAATGTCTGCACAGCAAAGGGAACAATAAACAGAGTGGAAAAGTAACCTATGAAATGGGAGAAAATATTGCAAGCCATGTATCAGACAAGGGGTTAATATTCAGAATATTTAAAGAACTCCTACAACTTAACAACAATAATAAAAATAACCAACTAAAAAATGGGCAAAGGACTTACACAGATATTTCTCCAAAGAAGATATATAAATGGCCAACAAGCATATGAAAAGATGCTCCATATCACTAATCATCAATGAAACACAAATCAAAACAACAATGAAATATCACCTCTCAATCATTAGGATTGCTAGTATTTAAAAAACAATAACAAAAACAACAGAAAACAACAAGTATGAGCAAGGATGTAGAGAAAAATGGAACTCTTGCACACTGCTGGCAGCAATGTAACATGGTGTAGCTACTATGGAAAACAGTACAGAGATTCCTCAAAAAATCAAAAATAGAACTACCATATGATCCAGCAATCCTATTTCTGGGTATATATCCAAAAGAAAACAGGATCTCAAAGAGATATTTGCACACCCATGTTCATTGTAGCATTATTTACAATAGTCAAGATGTATAAGCAACTTAAACATCCATCAATGGACGAATGGATCAGTAAAATGTGATATTGATACATATACGTCTGTACACACACACACACACACACAATGGAATATTATTTGGTCTTATAAAAGAAGGAAATCCTAACAAATGCTACAACATGGATGAACCTTGAGGACATCATGCTAAGTGAAATAAGCCAATTATAAAAAGACACTCTGCATGATTCTATTTATAAGAGGTCTCTAAAGTAACCAAACTCACAGAAGCAGAAAGTAGAATGGTAGTTGCCAGGGCTGAGGAGAGGAGAATAGGGGTGTTGTTTCTGAATGGATAGAGTTTCAGTCATTCAAGATGGAAAAGTTATAGAGATCTGTTGTACAACAACATGCATATAGTGAACAATACTGTACTGTATATTTGTAAAAATTGTGAAGAGGGTAAATTGCATTTTTTGTCACAATGAAAAAAAAAAAGATATGAGACAATAATGTCAGGAGCCAACACCTTGCTATATAATATTGTACACTGCCACATGAGCCTGCAAGAAATAATAGAAACTAACTGAATAAACCATAATAGCATCCTTCTAGTTACCTATATAAGAATAGGCTTAAATTAAGTCAAGTGTTTTGGATCTGTCTGAGACAGAGAGCTATCTCAGATGCACAAACAAAAAATTTACAGGAAAATGATTATATAATAATTTATCTATTTTAAAATATTTTATCAGGTATTTGCACTTGAAGATTCTTCCTAGTATTCAGATAAAAATTTTCTATCAGAATAAACTGAGCATAGAAAAGATCATCAGCATTCCAAAATGTCCTTGGTATTAGCCAACAGCACAATAATTGTATGCTTTTCCCATCTGTTTTCATTGCTGGGAATCTTAAGAAGGCATCTAGGGTAACTCCATGCCTGCCAGAACCTCACTTAATAGACTTAAGATTAAAATCACTTTAAATTCTTATGCTTAAGATTTATTTTCAGTTTGTCAAGACTTAAAATGACATGCCCCCATCATGATTATAAGACGCAGTTGTGCTTTTCTATCTACAATAATTAAACACCCAAGTACCCTATCTACTTAAAATAGATAAAAATACACACACACAAAAACTCCAACCTGCATCTATTTTCCCATGCTTAGAAGTCAAATAATGCATATAATTGCAGTGATCATGCATCCAGAGTTTACCAAAAGTCTGAATCCCAGTTTCCATTTCTAAATTAATGTTTATAGATAATGTCTACTGGTGAATAGATAAAATCCTGAGAATTCTTAATATCTCAACATTGGAAGAAAAGGAAATGAGGGAGAGAAATGGTGAAGAACTGTACAAGGAACCGACCTGGGCTTTGTGGTGAAATGGAAGATCAAACCAAATTCAGAGGATATTCTCCCCATGGAAATAAGATAAATGTCCCCTCTCGTCCCCCAGTGAAAGGAAAGGAAAAAAGATCTACATACTGCTTTTTCTTTTTAGTTGTTTGAAGCCAAAATCTAACCAAATAAAAACTGACCAAAATAAAGAACTCAGGAATGAAGCCAGTAAAATTGGGACTGGTGAGCTCTGAATGTACTTAAAGGTGGAAGAAAGGCTTTTTTTTTTAAGTGGGAATTATGGTTATAAAACACAATATAAATATTATAACCTTTACAATGTAAAATAACACGAAACTAAAATCTGGAGGGTAAGAGGAGCTGAGATGGAAATAAATGTAAGAAGTTAGTATTCTCATCTTTCACAGCAAGGAGTAAATCAATATTAGCTAAAATAGAAATATGTAGTTTTTTAAATAATGATTTTCATTTCTTAATGTTTTTCATAATCACTTCAACATTTAAGACAGTATTTCCTAAAAAGCCCTCTGATGAAGAAACAATTTCTCAAAAGTTCCATAATTCCTCTAGTTTCACATCAGTTTCTTTTTCTTCTATTAAATTCAAATAAGATTAAATATAATGTTTCTTACTATAAAGTAACTCATGTAATATATGTGCATTAATCCATTCATCCCTCTATCTGTATGTATCTATATGGATGCAGAGATGACTGGTGTGCATCTAACAGTTCATTTCTGAATGATGGGAACTGGTGGCTTTTAAATTTTCTATTCTTTATACTTCGCTGCACTGTTCGGATTATTTATGGCACATATGCACAATTTTTATTTAAAAAGGACATAGTGAGTGAGAAGGCCTACTGAAGGTTTTACATATGCTCAGGACAACCCTTCGAACTTTCAGAGAGAAAAGTCTGCTGATCACCTACTGAGTCACTCTAAAATTCTTCCAGGCTGACAATAAGGAAAGTGGGGCACCGGAAATGCTATAGTTCCAATATTTAGGAACTTTTAAAACAGGGATCAAAACATTCACAAAAGAGGTCTTTTCTTAACCCATGATGTAATCTTTGTGATCTTAGAATGGTCACAGTTCTTTATAACTACCACAGAATATCTCCACAGTTCATTACAACTACCATTATAATTACAGTGCTATATTGGATTTCAAAACAACAACACTTCAAGGCATTAAAATATCATTTTATGAATACACAGTCTATCTTCTATTCTACCTTTAATAAGGTACTACTCCTAAATCTGCCTAAATGAAATAAATATGTCCAAGGGGAAAAGATATAGCTCATCTAAGTAAAATGCATATCTGTGAATCAAAACAATAAATCTTACATATGAATTATCTAATATACTTAAATAAGACACATACCAGCAGAGGTGCTCCCATTGTCTTAATAAAACGATGAATGTTCAGTGTAGTCAATGACTGTTCCATTAGTGTTCTCCTACATTTCTGGGTCAAGTCCAAGACTGGTTTACAATGAAAAAAATAGAGATGTGCGTATTCTATATCTTCAGTGCTGTAAATTAAAAATTAGGGCCAGACCCACTTGAAGTTCAACGTGTGATCCTTCTACCATGCAGAAATATATAACAAATCTCTTTGTCCATGCTTTTGAATTACTGTTTTGGTAAAATCCTAAAACAGTATAACAAAATTAAATGGACCTAAGCAAAAAAGAGGATATAAGAAATTTCTGAGTTGTATAAACAGTTTTTTTCCTGAACTCTTTCATATGGTATCTTCTAAATTAGAGACAGGTCTACACAATCTTTTTTTTTTAGATAAAAGACTGTCACCTTGAGGACAATGAGATTATCTTAAAATATAGTAGCTTTTCTATAGCTGTGCTAAATAAATAAAGCTTTGTAACACAAATTTTCTAGGTTTAATTTAAACTCAAATCTGTTTTGAATAAACTTCAGCCAAAACATGCCTTAAGATAGAAACCATGTGACACTTTGTGGGAGTTAGTGAGTTTGTATCTGAAATATTACAAAACTCAGCAAATATGGCTTATAATTTGAGTTGTGGCATTCCCTTCAATATGAGAATTCACAGATAAACTTATAGTGAGTAAGTAAGGTTTGCCAAAATTAAAATAGCATTTTATAAATCTCCATATGGCATTAGTAGAGTTTGGCAAAATACTGCAAATTTTTATTTTTACAATATTATTTTAATTCTTGATACATGCTTCAACTGAGCTCCAAGATTCACTGATTTCAATTTTAATTGCAAAGTAATTTCTAATAGATTCAGTGATTAAAGAAATGATCATTCAAAGATTACTTAATGCCTAAACTGTTAGGCCCTATGCTAAATATAAGAGAATAAGATGAATAAGATGATTCAAATCCTTGAGGGGCTTAGGCTAAAGGACATATATTTAGTAAAAAAAAATGAAAATGTGATTCATAAGTGCTAGAATATACAAAGTGCTATGAGAAACAAAGAAATATTTCATTCTGTTTCAAGTCAGGAAAGGGAAGGGAACGGAAGAGAAGGGAAGGGAAGGGAGATCATCATAGAGACTGAAAACAGAAAGAGAGAATGACTTCTCCAAGAAGATAAGACTAATGGGTATTTCAGACAAAAGGAACTATACAACCAAGACCCAATCAAAGTATATAACTTTTTGAGAGGAACCGTAAATAGTCACATATTGCTGAAAGAAAAGTGTTGAGAGCAAGAGGACCCAGCTGAGGTTCGACTACCTATCATAACCTCTGAAATAATAAAATAATGTTGGAAAGTTATTTAATCAGGGATCATTTGGTTGTAGGTAACAGACACCAAAAAGGTGAGAGTGAGGAGGATTTACTGGCAGTTTAGAAGAGCATCTCACAGAATACAAGGAAAATTCAAGTAACTGGATCACAGAATAAATGTATAGATCTGAACAGCAAGAGTTCAGGGACATTTGGCCATCAACACTTTTTACCCCCCCATTCTCTCTGCTTTACTTCTACATGGGCAAAACATTCCTGTGGGCAAGAGAGCCAAAATGCTGTATAGTCCAGCTTCTTCATGCCCAATTCCAAGTTCCTGGAAAAAGGCATCCTATCAGCTCAGGTAAGTCCATGGATTGGATGACTCTAGGTCAGGTGGCCACCTCCAACTTAACTGACTGTGATATGTATGAGGTAGGGGTAACACCCTTCTTGGCCTATACACAGATTCTTTAAGAAGGGAATATGGGGAGGTAGCAGAAAGTACTGGTGTCTCTATAGCATACTACCTCTTGTACTACCTATCACATATACCCTTCTTTTTTTATTTTTTTACCATTAAAAAAATTTATTGAAGCATAGTTGATTTACAATGTTGTATTAGTTTCAGGTGTACAGCAAAGTGAATCAGATATATATATATATATATATATATATATATATCAGATATATATCTCCACTCTTTTTTAGATTCTTTTCCCATATAGGCCATTACAAAGCATATATACCCTTCTTAATCGACATTTCAAACATACTCAGGCCCAACATGATATAACAATTAATATACTATTCAATGTTATTGCCCCAGCAACTAGAATAGTGCCTAGAACATAGAAGGCATTCAATAAATATTTGTTGAATGAAAGAATGAACAAAGGAAAGAAAAAAATAAAAAGAACAAATGAAAGAAAAGATACATTCACCTCTTCCCCATTAGGAGACAACTCGAAGTCATCACTAACTACTTCACTCAGAAGTGATGTCCCAGGACTACATTATTCTGAATCCACAGTCCTTCCCTATCACATCAGGTCCAGATATGACTCGTCACCATTTTGTAGCCATGAATAAATGAGAATGAAAACTTCTCCAATATGTCATATACTCAAAAGTTTATGAAAAACAGAATAACTCTACATTTTTAAATTCTTATTTTTAAAATGGGGGAAAGCATAAATCCTTCCAGAATATTACCATGTTTAGTGATAGATCAATATATAGTCTGTCTTGCTGAACAGTATTCGTAAAATAAATGAGAGGACTTATACCTTGTCAATAAATAACCAAACCTCTATGTTTTAAGCATGTCACTGTTACTTGCAATTATTCATTAACAGAAAAATAAAGAAGAGAGTAATGCAAGAGAAAATACAAACAACCCTCAGAGAAAGTGTGGGGCTAGCACAGAATCATAATGGGACTGAGAATCTCAAGGTTCCCCCATTCCAAGATGGGAAATTGGTAGTCTACATTGGGAGTAGCAAAGTAGCTGGCTACACTACTGCTCACTGTAAGTATATTGAGACTCAGTGACTACCTACCATAAAGTTTTAGGGTACTGTCAGCATGATTCTCAAATTGTTAAAAACATTAATTCTTATACAAATAGCAAACATGCATCAAAATTTTATTTAACTCACTGAGGGAACCAGCAGAAAGGCAGTTCAATAAGAAGACAGAAAAAGGAATGCTGGTTAATGTCTTCTTTGCAAGCACTTCACTCTCTGCCTATCCACTCCCCGCAAAAAAAAAAAAAAAAAAAAGAAAAAAAAATTGTTTCACTTTATCAGTTTTCTGTGTACTAACCTCCATGTTTACAAAGTTGTAAAATGTCTGGGATTTAATTAATTGTGTGTGGTATATCAAATAGTCACTATTTTCTGAGAGGTGAACAGGAGGGCTCGTTAAAAACTCTTGCATGGTTTAAAAAGGTCACACAATCACCATTTTGCCCTGCTTTGGATTCATTTTCCTGAAGAGCATTTTGAAGCCAAACTTAGGAGTCTTCAAATGCACTGGTTATTCCTTGTGTCCCCATGTACTAAACAGAAGAAAAACTTTAACCGTAGGTTGCCCAGCCAAAAGCAGTCCAAAGAAGGTCTCTACCTAAAATTGTAAGCTAGAAACTAGACAAGAAAATTAAACATTTAAAACATTCTGTTCAAAACTGTACTCAAATATATTTACTATTTTTCTGGTATAGTAACTTATGGAACTCTCAGGAAGAATCTCTGGAGCTTAGTTATGAAAGCTGTTATTTTATCACCTATCTGATCACTGTGGCAGATCTATTCATAAAATACACGTGGCCACTCAAGGGATACCATCTTGTGGCTTATCCATACGGCCTTCGTTCACCTTAGTTTAACATCCCTTCTGTATATTTAAGTTCACTTTAGTACAGCAGATAATAGTAATGAAGAGGATTTCAGGTTTCATTTATATATTCACATCTGGTTACGATTCCTCTCAGATAAGTCCACACTGTGGGAGTATAATGGAAATGCTGAATAAGTAATGTGAAATAAGTAAACTTAAAATTGTTAACTTATGCATCTTATACATACCCAATACTTTCCAAAAGGGCAATTTCTGTGGTTAAGACAAATTGGTACGTGGTCCCATACACAAAAGCAGCTTCCATGACTGCTCTGTGCTCTGAAGAAGAGAGAAAGAAGTTGGGAGAGAGGAAGAGTTATTCTATTCAGAATACTTTCCTACACCCTTTTATGCTCTATTATGTTTCAAGAAAAAGCCTTTGTAGGGATCCCAGCTGGGAAAAGGCAGGCAGTTAAAGAAGTTATAAAAAGTCTGTTCTAGTCAAGGTAAGAGAAGAACTAAGAGGGAATAGAAAATGAGCTATACTTGAGAATATATGACAAATCTGTGATCGTTTCTTCCCAGTAGTAGGGAAGAGAATATGAGTTCATCATACAACTTTCATATGTTATATTTTATATACAAATATGTGTACACTATTTCTGGCTTAGTTTTTTTTTAATCAAACTTATTCTTATATACAGTTTAAAGAGACAATTCTACAAGGTGTATTAAGAAAATGAACAGTTCCTCTACCCTCAACCACCATTTCCAACTCCCAAGGGACAGCTACTTTCAACTCTTTTACTCTTCCTTTCAGTATTTACCTCCAAGTCTCTAAATGACCTTCTTATACTCGTATTTCCTGATTTTTTTTTTTTTTTAGTGTTAGTATTTTCTATCGACTTCCCACTATGTAAGATGATAAATTAGCTCTCATTTCCAAAACCCCACTCCACAAATATACACAATTCTATCCCCTCAACGTGCTCAATATAGTCCTAATTTTTATTAGATCAACAGTCAGGATTTACACTGTTGGGACTCAGTAAATACTATTTCCTTTGGAAATTTTTTTCACTACAGTTATAGGTATCTTTTTAAATTTTTGTTTAGATTTCTTGCTAATTTATTCCTAAATTCTTCCACAATTGTCTAACGCTCTGAATACTTCAAATACATCAGTTATATTATCAATTCCCTCTTGTTGCAGACATTTTTGCAGAGCCTTCTGATCTGCTCCAATGTGGACTCTGCTGCTCAACCCGTCTCACAACTTTCATCCTGGGGACTCACTTCATTGTCACCCTGGGGATGCTCTGATTCTCACTCTTACGTTGGGTCCTTGGCCTCTTACCCACATCTTCTTGACTAATTTGTTCCCTTGCTCCCATTCTCTAGCTCCTTCCCAGGAGAGGGTATATGGAATACACATTTTTTGCAACCTTACACTTCTCAAAGTGTCTTTATTCTACTTTCATAACTAACTATAGTTGTCGGCATGTAACATTCTAGCATTTCCCCTGAGAATTTTGAAAGCATAGCTCCACTGTCTTCAGTTCCCAGGACTGCAATTGAGAAGTCCAAAGCCATTCTGATTCTTTTTTTTTTTAATTTATTTATTTATTATTTATTTATTTATTTTTGGCTGCATTGGGTCTTCATTGCTGCGTGCGGGCTTTCTCTAGTTGCGGCGAACGGCGGCTACTCTTCCTTGTGGTGCGCAGGTTTCTCATTGCAGTGGCTTCTCTTTGTTGCGGAGCACGGGCTCTAGGCACACGGGCTTCAGTAGTTGTGGCACATGGGCTCTGTAGTTGTGGCTCGCGGGCTCTAGAGCGCAGACTCAGTAGTTGTGGCACACGGGCTTAGTTCCTCCGCGGCATGTGGGATCTTCCCGGACCAGGGCTTGAACCCGTGTCCCCTGCATTGGCAGGCGGATTCTTAACCACTGCACCACCAGGGAAGTCTTGCCTTCTGATTCTTGATCCTTTCACTGCAATATTTTTTCCTTTCTTGAAGATTTTAGAATAGCGTTTGTTCCCAATATTCTGAAAATTCAATATGAGATGCTCTGGTGTGGCTCTACATTTAAACACTCTGCTGGGATTCGGTGGGCCCTTTCAATTTGGAAGCTCAAAATCCCTCAGTTGTGGGAAATTTTCTTAAAGTGTTTCTTTGAAGATTCCTTCCATTTCATATCTTATTTTCCCTTTTCTCCTCACTGCCATTTCTAGGCAGTTATCTTCCCCTCCCCGACCTAACCTTCTACCACTTGAATCACATATCATCAGATTATTCCACTCACCACTCTGCCTTGTTGGAGTCATCTACAACCTGAGCCAGGGTTAATCCCCCTCATTCCATGAAAAATTTCGCTTCTGTCACACTGTCACACTCTCCGATACTACTCCTATCATAACCTTGGTGATTTTACTATCCCCATAGATGATCCTCGCAAAATCCTAGCCTTTCAGTCCTTGGTCTTCTCTGGAGACTCCAGTGATCTCTCTTCAGCCCTGCCTTACCCACTCACTGCCATGGTCCCACTCCAAGCTTTGTAATCACCAATCACTGCAAATCCCTCCAAAATGTCCAGCACTCCTCCCAACACACATATCCCCACACACACACCCTTCCATCTCCAGGTCACCCTGTCTAGTACATAACTTTAACCTTCCCGGACCTACAGTCCTACCATTTTCACCATCCTTTATCCACCTCGGGTCCTCTCTTCCCTCCTAACCCAGCTTAAATTCCATGGTCAGTCTTTATAATCACTCCCCTGCCTGTCTAGCTAAAACACAGTCCAAGTATAAATCAAATAATCTGCCTATTCTGTACTTACATCCATGAAAGTGAATATGGCTGGGGGAAAAAAAAAAAAGGAAAGAAAACAAGAACCTGCTAGCAGCACCATGTCAATGGTTTCACTTTAGATTACTGGCATCAACTATTACTGCTGCCTAGCAACCATTCTTTATTTTCAGGCCTTCTAAAACAACTATTTCATCTCTTCTTTCCTCAAACTATCTGATCACTTTATTTCTATTTCATTGAGAAAATGAACCAATTAAGAAAAACCCAAAAAAGCTCCCAGCACCGTATCTATCTGCCCCCTTAACTAAATTGATGTCAATATTCTGTCTTCCCTCCTAATACCATAGGCGAATTTTCTGTGCTCCCAGTAAAGAACCACCCCTCCCCCTGTTCACTAGATTCTATCTCCTCTAGTCTATTCAAAGATGTTGCTCCAGTAATTCTGCCCTCTTTTTCCTCCACGATGCATTTTCCTGTTGCTACAAGAACTTTCTTGTCAACATACAAATATGCTTCTTAAAAAATTCTTGAGGACTTCCCTGGTGGTGCAGTGGTTAAGAATCTGCCTGCCAATGCAGGGGACAGGGGTTTGAGCCCTGGTCCAGGAAGATCCCACATGCTGCGGAGCAACTAAGCCCATGCACCACAACTACTGAGCCTGCGCTCTAGAGCCTGTGAGCCACAACTACTGAAGCCCGCATGCCTAGAACCCATGCTTTGCAACAAGAGAAGCCATCGCAACGAGAAGCCCGCACACTGCAATGAACAGTAGCCCCCGCTCGCCGCAACTAGAGAAAGCCCGTGCGCAGCAACGAAGACCCAATGCAGCCAAAAATAAATTAAAGAAGAAAATTTTTTAAAAAAATTCTTCACTTGACCCCACATACTCTTCCAGCCACTGCCCCATATTTCTCCTTCCCTTAAAAGGAAAACTTCTCTGATGAGTCTCTATAGTCACAGTCTCCAACTGCTCTCTACCTATTCTCTTACACCCCTGTCAGGCATTTACCCCTACACCACTCTACAAAAATTGTGTGCATCAAGGGCATGGATAACTTCCATACTGCTAAGCATAATGGTCAACTGGTAGTTCTTATACTAATTAACCTTTCAGTATCCTTTGATACAATTGCTCCTATCTTGTCACTAAAATCCTATCATCACTTTGCTTACACACAGGCCATTCTTTCTGCCTCCTTTACCGACCTGTGGAAGATGAAGTATCTAATGAGTTCAGTCTTCTTCTCTTTTCCATCCAGCCTCACTCCCTTCATGGTCTCCTCTGGCCTCACAACTTTATGTCACAAATTTATATCCCTAGTCTGTATCCCCACTATCAGATGCAGACTAGTAAAATCCCACTACCTTGTTGATATATCTGTACTTGGCTGTCTAACGGGTATTCCACAAGTATAATGTTCAAAAGTGGATTCTAGAGCTTCCTCTCCAAACTGTCTATTTCCACTCTTCCCCACTTAGTTATCAGCAATTTCACCTTCACGTAGCTCAGGCCAAAATCCCAGAGCCACCCTGGTCTCTGCTATTCCTCTCTCATTCTACAACCAATATGTCAGAAAACTCAGTTAGTCTTACATCCAAACTACTGCTAAAATTCAAATGTATTGCCACCACCATTGCTAACCCCCTGGTCCAAGCCACCTACCATCATCTCTTGCCTGCATGATTGCAATAACTTCCTGATTTTCTCCCTTGTTCTACTATAGCTCCTTCTAGTCTATTCCAAACCCAGAAGTCAGACTGACCCTGTTAAAATATAAATCGGGGATTTCTGGCTCCCTGTATAGCTCATCCCTCTCATTAATTACAATTACAAACCATGGACAAAATACAATAACCTGAGGGGCCCTGAAGAATAAACAATAAACAGGCTGATTTTGAAGCGTTATTTTACAAGTACATTAAGTTCAATGGCATACTGTGTAGCCATCAAGCTTTATGTGTATAAAAATTGAAATTTCCAATAAATAACTTTATTTCATAGAGCACATATAATTTTTTAAATGTCTTTAACAACATTTTATATTAACATGTTCAAGTTATAACCATTAACAAGTAAAAATCCTGAAAGCGTAACTACAATTTGTTCATGAAACATTTATAAACTTTTTTATGACAAAATTACCTATGAATGTGCAAGGTGATGCTGTCAAAATTAGATTTTTTTTAAATGAAGAAAAATATGTCATAAACAGCAAATAGCAAGGTAAAAAAGGAAGCCAAGACAGTCAACAACATTTATCAAATACTATAAACTACTATATCAGGTACCACGAGGACTGTAAGGAAATAAAAACAGTAATAGCTGATCACAGAGCACCAGGAAACTTTTTAGTTATTCAAATTCACTTGGTCCTCACAATAACACTAAGAGGTAGGCACAATTATTTTCACCACCGTAGTGACCAGGAAACAGGCTTAATAAGTAAGTTGTCCAAGGTCATACTGTAAGTAGTTGGTGGAACAGGGAGTCTAACCTAGGCGTCTGGCTGCAGAGTTCTCGTTCAAGCACTATACTATGCTGCCTGTTTGAAGAAAGAAAATATAATAGTAAAAGATGGTTTAAATTTATTTTAAAATATTAAGATTGTGGTCAAAATATACTATGTTAAGTCCTTCAACATAAACACCCATGTATAGAGGCATGACAAAGATTAATATAAAAGTTGATAAATACCTGGTGTTCCAATGGCTCTGACATATGAGAATGCAATGTTTGCTTTTCCTTTCAGAGCATTTTCTGTGTTCTGAAGGTCTTCCAGAGTGGTAATATATTTTACTTCATTAAAAAGAAGAGCACTGAAATAAATAAAGATGTAGTTGGTAGAAAAATCTGACATGTACTTAGTTATTTAATACATATTTTGAGTAGGTTAAAGAACCTAATCAAAAAAGAAATTTAATCTTTTGAACAAACTCTCAATAGTAAGAACCTAAGCATTTCAAGTCTGAATTAAAATCACCCTCTATATCATTAGTCTGTCACTGAGAACATTAACCAGGGACAGTTGTGAGAAATAGTGTGCGTATCCTCCATCACAACCACCTCAATACATTTAAACTGTATTTACTAGCATCGTATTCTGGACAAATAATCCCTTACAAATCTCTCAGCCATGGACACATTTCAGCCCTTCACACATCTATACTGAAACCATCTTTCCACGGCCTATAAGGCCCTGAATGGTAAGCCTTGCCTACTTCTCCAACATCATTTTGTACTACCATTCCTCATGTCGACCCTACTTTAGGCAACACCTCAGGGCATTTGCACACACCATTCTCTTTGTTGACAGCTGTTCCCTCTGTTCCTTCTCATATATCTGGTCTCAGCTTAAACATCATTGACTTAAGAGAAGCCTCCCTTGTTGGTCCTATATAAGTAGGTCTGTAGCATTTTCCTCTTGAATTTCACACTATTTAATCCTTTGTAGGATCAAATTTAGAATTATTCACGTATATTTTTTTACTTGTTTATCCCTGCCGCTCTCGTTAAACTGTTGCCTTCTTGTGATAGGGACCTTGCATATTTTATCACTATATCCATAATAAATTAGAATAGAACCTGGTACATTGTAAGTATTCAATAAGTATTTGTTGAATGAATGACAGAAAACATAGGGCAGGAATTATTTATTGCCATTCTTCATTTGAAGAAACAGAAGATCAAATCAAAACACTGCAGAGCTTACTCACTCAAAAACACATATACTGAACTGAGGAGCCAGGAACAGAACATAAAACAGGTCTTCTCACTCCTAATTTAGTGATCTTTCCACTTGACCATAATTCTTCCAAATCATCTTTTTTTTAATATAATCTCTATTTATTTATATTTATTTATTTGGCTGCGCTGGTCTTAGTTGCGGCACACGGGATTTTTGTTGTGGCATGTGAGATCTAGTTCCCTGACCAGGGATCAAACTCGGGCCCCCTGCACTGGGAGCGTGGAGTCTTAGCCATTGGACCATCAGAAAAGTCCCCCAAATCATCTTTTTAATATATAGATCAGAATAACTGATCATATTTCTTCATCCAAAAGAATTTCATTTTAAAATTTTCTACTTCTATATAAATTCTCTATCACTAACAACTAATTTCACTTAATCTCCGCATGCATATCTCTGTGTGTGTGTGTGAGTGTGTGTGCGTATTTTTGTTAAGCTAAACTTTAAGCTGTTCCAACTCCACATACTTAAGCAAGCAAAAGTTCATTCCAATAAATTAGTCAATCATAGTTTCCTCTTACGGAAAACATAGCACTTTCCCCTAATATAGCAATTCTCAAACTTTCTGGTCTCAGGATCCCTTTATACCCTTAAAAATTATTGAGCTCTTCAAAGAGCTTTTGTTTATGTAGGTTACATTTATCAATAGTTGCCAAAATAGAAATTAAAATAGCAATTAAAAATATTTATTAATCCCTTAAAAAATAAAAATAAACACCATTGCATATTAACATAACACTTTTTAAATTAAAAATAACTAAATTTCCAAAAGGAAAGAAAAATCTAATGAAAAGAGTGACCTTGTTTTACATTTTTGCAAGTCTCTTTAATATTGGACTAAATAGAAGACAGGTGGATTCGCTTATCTGCTTCTTCGTTCACTCTGTTGTGACATCACACACGCAACACATCATGTAGCCTCTAGAAACTGCACTCATAAAAGAATGAAAGTGAAAAAGGCAAACATCTTAGTATTATTATAAAAATATTGTCACTTTGGGAGCACCCTGAAATGGCTGCCCTAAATTACACTGCTTAAATATTTACCTATATATTACAGATTTCAACTTTTTAAAAGAAATGTAAAACTTGAATTTCTATACCTCCCAGGGCTCTTGTTTTGTTTTTAAAAGAAATATTTACTGGGCAGTACTCACTATTTGCTAGATACTTTCACATGTTTTCATTTAAATCCTCAAAGATATTCTTGGGAAATTCTTTATTACACACACACACACACACACACACTCTCTCACACACACACACACACACACACACACACACACACACACAGAGGAAAAGAACCTCAGGGATTAAGTAATCTGCTCCAGGTCATACCAGTAGTCACTGATAGAGCTGAGATTCTAAACCAGGTCTTCTGACACTTTGCCCGTAACTTTCTAAACTATATTACTGACCACTCATACACGGTAAACCAGGTAAAAAGGGAGGCAATTAATGAATAGCCAGAGAGTCTCAGCAGCGATCTGGGCTACTGGCTACTTATACACTTTTGCTAGCAAGACCAGAATTACCCTTGAGTTACTTCAAAACTGCTGGGAGACACCATCTAGTGAAGTAATTGGACTGCCATGTAAATTCTCGGCTTGGGAATGACATCCATCCATTTACCTTTACTTCTCTAGCAGCTCTAATCCATTTGCTTCAAAAATCTAACCTAGAAGTAGAAATATCCCTAACCTTTTTTCTCAATAAAGACTGGCAAATATAAATTGATAAAAGCCAATGTCTGGGGGGACACTTCCCACATGTCAGGGATAGTACTAAGTACTATATAAGTAGTGGCAGTTTATCAGTTTTGGGACTGCCTGACTCTTCTGCTTTGGGAATTCCAGTTTTCTAAGCCTTCATGGTGGGCAAAGCCCAAGTCCCCACATACAAGCTACTAATACTGTAAACTGCTTTTCCAGGCTCCCTGCTGCTAGGCTATAAGACCCAGAATCACTTATCTGACATCCCAGACTGGGAGCTAGTGATGTAAAGAATCAGGAACAGTGCAGAATTATTTCCAGAAGCAGCAGCAGCAGCAACAGTCAGCTTTGAAGGCAGGAATGACAATAGTGCTAATGACAGCTGTAGTGCTAGCAATGCAAGTTGTGACATCCAATGTCCCCCAGAGACTAGCTCCGTGCTATGATTATGAGCCAAATAACTCAGAGCCAAATAAACCTGAGTCCAGTTCTCCAACCCTTCTAGTGAGCCTGAGATTTCCTACATCTGCTCTAAATTCTTTTCTGCTTAAGCCTGTCAGACCCAGATTCTGAGGCTTATAACTAAGAACACCCAACAATACACTCAGTCTTGCTTAATTTTCATGGCAACCATCTGAGATCAGTACTATCATTAACTCCATTTTACAGATAAGGTCATGGGCCTTAAAGAGGTTATCTTGCCTAATGTCCCAAAGCTCATTAAAGAGTCATTATCCAAGAGGTAATAATACCAAAACTAATGACATTCATAATCTCATGATCTCTGTGATTGTTCCCAATGGCTTCGTAACTTTAATATATTTTTTAATGTTAATTTCCAGAATATGGGGACATCTAGGGATCTCTAGGATCCATTCCATGAGCCTGTGCTCTTTCACTCCAGTTCCAAAGTGGAGAAATGGGTTAAAGGAAAAGTCTGTCTTGCGATTTTCTTGCTCTAAAGATGGGGTAAAACAGCCTGAGGCGGTTCTGACCTGGGAGCTCTTCCTGCCCCAGAAAGGCATTCCTTTTCCTTGGCATACTCTTCCTGAGACCCTCTTAACACAATCATTAGGTAGATAAGATATATAGCCAAGAACTGAATGGGTGTCAGAAAAAAAAAAAAAGGAACTCAGGAGTCTTCCTGACCCTGCTTTTAGAGCAGCAGGTTGCTCAGCCTTTTTTCAGAAAAAAAAAAAGACCACTTTTATATCATATTTCTGCCATTATTCAAATTCTAAAAAACCCAATAAAAACAAAAGGTTACCTTCTATTTTGTCTTACCAAAACTCCTAGGGAAAAAAAGCAAAGAGGGAGGAGGGGAAAGAGGGAGAGATGAAGGAGAGAGACAGACAAATTACTTTTACCTAAATTAATTACAGTTGACCCTCAGTATCCATGGGTTCCACATTTGCAGGTTCAGCCAACTGCAGGTGGAAAATATTTGGAAAAAATAATTCCAGAAAAGTCTAAAAAACAAAACTTGAATTTGCCATATACTGACAACTATTTACACAGCATTTACATTGTATTAGGTATTATAAGTAATCTAGAGATGATTTAAAGTATACAGGAGCTACTAGAGCTAATCAATGAATTTGGTAAAGTAGCAGGATACAAAATTAATGCACAGAAATCTCTGGCATTCCTATACACTAATGATGAAAAATCTGAAAAAGAAATTAAG
>NC_041224.1:134734687-134817798 GCF_002837175.3 Physeter macrocephalus
AATGGAATATTACTCAGCCATAAAAAGAAACGAAATTGAGTTATTTGTAGTGAGGTGGATGGACCTAGAGTCTGTCATACAGAGTGAAGTAAGTCAGAAAGAGAAAAACAAATACCATATGCTAACACGTGTATATGGAATCTAAAAAAAAAAAAGGTTCTGAAGAACCTAGGAGCAGGAGAGGAATAAAGACGCAGATGTAGAGCATGGACTTGAGGACACGGGGAGGGGGAAGGGTAAGCTGGGACGAAGTGAGAGAGTGGCATGGACATATATACACTACCAAATGTAAAATAGATAGCTAGTGGGAAGCAGCCACATAGCACAGAGAGATCAGCTCAGTGCTTTGTGACCACCTAGAGGGGTGGGATATGGAGGGTGGAAGGGAGACACAAGAGGGAGGAGATATGGGGATATATATATATGCATAGCTGATTCACTTTGTTATAAAGCAGAAACTAACCCACCACTGTAAAGCAATTATACTCCAGTAAAGATGTTAAAAATAAAAAATAAAAATAAGTATACGGGAGGATGTGCATAGGTTATATGCTAATACTACACTATTTTATATAAGGGATTGAGCATCTGGGGATTCTGGTATCCACGGAGGGTGAGGAAGGTGGGTGGGTGGGAGGTGCTGAAACCAATCCCCCTCGGATACTGAGGGATGACTGTATAGTATTCTAGGCAGATCCATGTATAAAATGAAATATCCCAAAAAGTTTCATTAGGCATTTTCTAAATTAATACAGTTAAAAAAACAAACAGAAGCCATCTCTGAAATTTGAATTGAGAGTATAAGCAATAACAAAGTTCAAAAAAGTCAGTCTAAGTCTTTTTGTCATATGCTGTGTACTTTCCTACTAGCTTACCACTTATAAAATTCTTAACACCAGAAACAATCTTATGGGCTTATAACATAAGAAGATTTCTGCTCCTCCAATTTTTAACAACCAAACAGTGAAGCTTCCCAATTCATTCATCCCTCAATCCAATATTTTTCAACACCTAATACATGTCACACACGATGCTATGCACTGGTAGAAGGACTTTGTATAAGAGGGCACAGTCTGGGGATATAACCATTACTACCAATTAACACAGAGCTGTGAGGAATTCAAATCCAAGGCAAGTAATTTTTTATTACAATTTCCCAGTATGTCACTATCAAACAGGAACCCACCTGATAATATTTTGTAGGAACAAATCTGATAGAGATAAAGGAAGGAGCAATAGCTCAAAACCTATTAGGAAGGGACCAGCTTGAGCACAGCTCAGGCGTCTTAAAGGAAGACACCTCCAAGAGGAGCTTTCCCCAGAAGTTCTACCCAAGCTCAAAACCCAGGCTCTGCAATAATGTGTTAAAAATAAAATATTAGCAGAAATTATGATAGTTGAAAATAATTACCATAATATTTGTAGTTCATATTATCGTAAGTAGTACTTAACTTAAAAGGAAAGAAATCTTCCACTTGACAAAATATTGTCACAGAATATCAATTAGCACACCTTAATAAAGAGTTATTGAGATTTCATTGTTTCTTACAGTACTGCCCAGTCTTTCCTTTTTGTATCAATATCATTTGATGATTTCCAGGAGTCAACAATGACTAGGGGGAAAAAATGGCCTTTCTTTGCAACTGCTGCCTCATGGCAAATATTCCCAGCAACTGTCACAGCACGGACTTGCATGGACTCACTTCTATTAGTACTGTGTGAGCAATAGAACGGCAGGTAGATATCTGAATTTTGATTGCTTTTTTTCTTAATTGCAAAATGAGATTTTCTGCATTTATATAGAAAAAAGTGACTAACATTGCGACTAACATTTGTAGAGCGCTGGGTAAAACACAAAGCATATTTTCAGATGTATTACTTTATTTGATCTTCAAAAAAATCTAATGACAGTGCAATTTTTAACATTTAAGAGATGAGGAAAACTAGCAATCAGAAAAGATAAACTGCTATGATCACACACGGATAAATCCTCCATAAACCTTGACTTCTTCATGTATCATTCCAAAGCACATTTGAGATTATAGTGCCTCAATCTTCTATACCTCTATCTGACTTGCCTCAGACTGGTTACATATGGTATTCTCAATCAAAAAATAAAGATTAATTGTTACTTTACTTTCTTTTTCTAAATATTACCCTTCTTAACCCAATCTAGAAGCTGGGAAGTGAAATTTTCCTCACAGTTACCAAACCATACAATTCCATCGGTTTTGACTATGTATATTTTAGAAAACAGAGCTGAGAATTTGTAGACTATAAATCTATAATCTTACCTTTATTTTAAATTTTATTTATTTTGCAAATTTTAACTCTTTTGTAGGACTCATAACACAAAAAGTATCCAAAAAGTTGAAGTGAAAAGTCCACCTCCAACTCCTTCCCCCATCCCAGCTTCCGCATTCCATTCCCGTAAACCAATAATCACGTTCTTGTGAAACTTTGAAATATTTATACCAAATACATATATGCCATAAATAAATATTTATATATGTCTCTGTTAGAAAACTATCCCTCCTAGATTTCTCAGTGTTCCTATACAGTCCATGTCTCCTGAAGATGAAAATTGGCAGTACACAAAGATGGAAAACATCTCCTCTTCACATTCTAATCTTGTTTCCTTTTCTCTGGAGCCACCTGGTCCCATTCAAAGGTAATAAAACCTTCCTTATCTTCCCTGGAGCTAAATGCTTATATTTAGGGGTAGAGACCTTTTTCTCCTGCCCCGAGCAATTTGTTTAAATTCCACAGAAAAAGATAAGCACTCTATCTCCAGAAGGAAAAAGCAGATTTGCCAGCTCCTATATAAACTCAGAGATTCATAATTTAAGTTCTCCTTCTCCAAACCTTGCTGTAAGTACAGATGTAAGCATATGGCTCTCACCTTGTAGCTCTGTGGAGAACTGGGTATGGCAAATCCAGTACTACCATGTTACTGTGATTGCTGTTACTGCTGTGTCTGATTTCTGATTCAGAGGCTTGGTGTTTCTGCAAGTATATATGCAAGGAGGGTAACATCGAAGACCCTTCAGAGTTTTAGACTTAACACTCCCTTTCTTACACACATAGAACTATGCTATGCTCTAAACACTTGGTTTATTTCATTAATATATCCTGAAAAATCAATGTGTTAAAAATGTTAGCAGACCATTTAGTCAGAATATTTTTAATCAATGATGTTTTAGGAATATTTTAAATGTCCTCCAAAAATACACTACTTAATTGGCCATAATGGTTCAAAAATATACAATTCTGTAAATATTTAGTATAGGGTTACCCTAAGTTTATACTTGTTATTCTAGTCTTAAATTTTACTAACTTAATTCTTCACCAATTGCAATTTTTCTATATTCTGAGACTAAGAAATTGTCTAAAACCTTGATCTTTTCTGTTTACAAAGAAGCAAAGTTCAAGTAACTGTGGATCACTGATCACATAAAAATTTATCAGTGTGTATGTATTAGAAGATAATGGAAGAAAAGAACCCATTTACAATAGAAACAAAAGATAAAAAATACCCAGTAACAAATTTCAGTGTCCAAGCACATATGAAGAAAGCATTAAAACACTACTAGAGAACACAAAAGAAAAACTTAAAAAAATGGAAAGACATCTGGTTCTGGGACGGGAAGATTCATTCTAAAGATGTCAAGTGTCCCTAAAATAACTTATAAATTTAATGCCAGTAGGATTTAGTCAGGGAGAGGAAGAAACCGGACAAGCTAATTTTAAATGTCACACGTAAACAGAACAAAAATGCAATTCTAGAAACAGAAACATGAAGGGGCCTGGACCTTTCAGATATTACAATATATTATAAAGCCTCAGTAATTAAAGCAATAGTATTAGTAAAAAAAAAAAAAAGAAAAGACAGATTAATGAAACAGAAAGTCCAAAGCAGACCCAAATATATATGAGCGTTTAGTATAAAAAATCCCACCTTGAAAACAGATTAATTTCAGTTGTGTTGGGACAATTATTTAGCCACCTGACTAATATATTGCTCATACTATTCACCTAGTTAAATTCCAAACAAAGCAAAGATTTAAATGTTAAATTGAACAGTTAAAACATTGAGAAGAAATACACCCACATAAATAGAGTCTGATCTTTGACAAAAGAGCAAAAGCAGTTTAATGGAGAAAGGCTCCTCTTTTCAAAAAACGGGCTAAAACAACTGGACATTCACATGCAAATAAGTGAATCGAGGCACTGACTTTACACCTTTCATAAAAATTAACTCAAAATGGATCATAGACCTAAATGTAAAACATAGAAGAAAATCTTGGTGACCTTGGATTTGGCAATGAATTTTTAGATACAACACCAAAAGCATGATCCATGAAAGAAAAAAAATTGTAAAGTTGGATTTTATTATTATTAAAAACTTCTGCTGTGCAAAAGACACTATTAAGGGAATGAAGAAACAAGCCACAGACTGGGAGAAAATATTTGCAAAACATGTATCTGATAAAGGACTTGTATCCAAAATATATAAAAGAACTCTTAAACTCAACAATGAGAAAAAAAAAAAAAACATTTAAAATATGGGCAAAAGATCTGAGCGGATACCCCACCAAAGAAAATATACAAACAGCAAATAAGCATACTAAAAGATGCTCAATATCCTTTGTCCTTAGGAAGCTGTAAATCAAAACAATGAGATACCACTACACACCTATTAGAATAGCTACAGTTTAAAAAAAAATTAACAATAACAAATGTTGGCAAGAATGTAGAGCAACAGGAACTTATGCAATGTAGGGGGTAATGCAAAATGATACAGCCACTTTGGAAGACAGTTTAGCAGTTTCTTACAAAGCTAACATAGTCTTACCATATGATCCAGAAATCACACCCCTAAGTATTTGCCCAAGAGTTGAAAACGACATCAATACAAAAAAACCTACGCATGAACTTTATAGTAACTTTAATCACAATTGCCAAAACTTGGAAGCAACCAAGATGTCCTTCAACAGGTGAATAGATAAACAAACAGTGATACATCCATACAATGGAATATTATTCAGCAATAAAAAGAAATGAGCTATCAAACCATGAAAAGACATGGAGGAACCTTAAAAACATATTGCTAATTAGAAGCAGCAGCCAATCTGAAAAGGCTACACACTATATGATTCTGAAAATGAGCCCCCGCTAAAACCAAGTCCCCCTGCCAAGGTGATGATTAAGCTCTCTCTCCAAAACTTTATTCCCTTTCTTGTCCCCTCTGACCTCAATCCTGTGCTAACTGAACAGTAATCAACCAGAGTCAGATGACTAAAACTGCTGTTGTCAACAACATTTAGTGCAGTAATGTACTAAAACTGCTGTGGTTGATAACTTATTGTTAATGTACAGACACAAGTTGCTTCTCCAGGGCAGGATGAGCTAACAGACCCCCCCAGGGTCATGGACCACCAGACCAGATGCTAGTAAACCATAGGTATCCTGACTCCTGAAACTACAATTAGGAAATGTCACTAGACAATGATTAATCCCAGCTCCTTTGTTCTTTCCCTTTAAAAACCCCCTAACTCAAAGACCAAGTTGGAGTGGATCTGAGTCACCCACTCCCTTGCTTGGCACCCTGCAGTAAACCCTTACTTTGCTGCCCTTACTTTGCTGCAAACACCTGCTGTCAGAGTTTGGCTTTCTGTGAAACTGACACACGAGCCCTTTTTCTGGGTTACAATTCCAACCATATGACACTCAAAAAGGCAAAACCATAGAGACAGTGAAAAGATCAGCGGCTGCGGAGTGGAAGGGAAGGATGAATAGGTGGAGCACAGGCTATTTTCAGGGCAGTGAAACTATTCTGTTTGATACTATAATGGTGGATACATGTCATTATACATTTGTCAAAACTCATAGAACTGTACAACACAGAGTGAATCCTAACATAAACTATGCACTTCGGTTAATAATAATGTGTCAGTATTGATTCATCAATTGTAACAAATGTACCACACCAATGCAAAATGTTAACAGAGGAAATAGTACAGAGGAAAAAGGAGGAATTCTCTGTCCTATCTGTTCAATTTTCTGTAATCCTAAAACTGCTCAATAAAACAGTCTATTAATTTCTTTAAGTGAATTCCTTTGTAATAAGAGCATAAGGGAGACCTTGGTACAACTTAAAATCCAGAAGTCAAAAGAGAAAAGATAAATTTGACCTGATGATATTTAAAAGAACAAAACAGGGAAATTCAAAAGATAAATGACAAACAGGAAAATGTACAATTTGTGTCTCCTTTATATAAGGAGAGCACCTAGAAATTAATAAGAATAAAAGTTCAAAACATGATAGAGGACTTCCCTGGTGGCTCAGTGGTTAAGAATCTGCCTGCCAATGCAGGGGACATGGGTTTGAGCCCTGGTCCAGGAAGATCCCACGTGCTGCGGAGCAACTAAGCCCGTGCACCACAACTACTGAGCCTGTGCTCTAGAGCCTGTGAGCCACAACTACTGAAGCCCAAGTGCCACAACTACTGAAGCCCGTGTGCCTAGAGTCCGTGCTCTGCAACAGGAGAAGCCACCGCAATGAGAAGCCCCCGCTCCCCACAACTAGAGAAAGCCCGCACACAGCAACGAAGACCCAACATAGCCATAAATAAATAAATAAATAAAAGAAATAACCAGCTCTAGGACAAAATCACCCTTTAAAAAAAAATGATAGAAAAGTGGGCAAAAGATATCAAGCAACAGTTCAGTTCCATTTCTGGGAATAGTATACAACCGAAAAGAGTACAAGGGAGGAACTGCTTGCCAGGAACTGGGTATTTCAAACTGATGCTTTTAGCACAAAGAAGTGGGGTGACAGCTTGAGAGGCATTTTTTTCCTCATGGCAATTTGCAAGGTACAGCTATGATGTGGCATACTATTTAGCACAGTTCTTCAAGATTCTAAATATCATTACTGAAAATTTTTGTAAAATACTGTATTCCACAAGTCAGTTTTCTTACATTTTAAACAAAAATGAGTGCATTGCCTCTTTGGAATTCTACCTCCTTGACATTTGTGTTTTCCTGCTCAGTTTCTTCTTCCTTTATATGTTGGTGTTATCCTAGGATGCTCTCTAGAGGACCTACATGTTGACAACACTCCCCAGGGGCACAAATTCCTACAGCTGCCTACTCAAGAATCAGGTAAGATGGGCATCCGACTTGTTAAAGTAGACTCATTTTCTCCTGTAAATTTGCTCTTCACCCTTGCCTACTTCAGATGGTGATCAGATCAGATTTGGCGTAGAGTGAGATGGGAAGGAAGGAAAAGAAGAGATCAGGGATTAATCAAATTAATCGTTACCAAGCCCGGTTAATTTCACCTCCTAAGCATTAAAAAGAAAACCCCTTCTTTGCTATCTTTACTTCCCTAGATTGCACAATGGTCACACAATGGTGTCTGCATGTGCTTGGATCCCACAAATTTGTCTCTCACCCACCAGAAAGAGCCCTCAAGTGCTAATCTGATCACATCACTTATCTGCCTACAAGCCTCCGTTGAGCAATCAGGTGTGGAAGAGGTCACTTAGGACAGAGAGCCAAACTAAAAGTAACAACCAAGCCTTTATTCACTTACTGCGACAGTGCAAGCAAGAGGCAAAAGGAGAGGCACAGGCTCCACAATGTTCCATTCCCATCTCCCGCCACTGAACAGCTCCAGGCCAGGGCCAGTGAGCATGGGAATCATCTCATTCCAAGGAGCTGCAAAGAGAAGGCTCCTGCCTCTTTATGGACCCGTGGAATGGTGGGGGGACTGAGCGGGCAAAGGGCTAGGAGAAGAAAAGTACAGAGTAAAAGCAGAGAAAGTGTTTAGCCAAAGACCTATGATAAGGAGGTCTTGGCAAAGCACCTGGAAGGTGCCTCAGGCCACGTCCCTGAAAATGAGACTCCAAATGGAGACACCTGGGGCTAAAGGCCAGTCTGGCCAGAAGGATGGGAGAGGGAGGGGTCCAAGGGATTGGGAAGGGGAGGGGTCTGAGTCCTGGACCTCAATTTTCTATAGAAAACTGCAATGCTCTGGCTGTGCATGAGTCTGGTGTGGGAGAGCACCTTCCCACTATGAGGCCTGCCAGGCAAAGCTTATAACTGCCTGTGGCTGGGTCTGAAAGATCACACAAGGATCCTGACCCAGAGCTGGCCTCCTCACCCTTCAGGGGCTACCCAAAAGCCTAACCTTCTTCACATGGTAAACAAAGATCCCTTCCTCTGACCCCATGCCAACTTCTCTGCTCTCACCTCCTGCTTCACATTTCAGACTCCAATAAAAACTACCCTCTCCAACCTGTCCTAACCTCCCTGCCTGGGCTCACAGTTTCCCCTGCTTCTTCCACCTTCCATTTCTTCACCAGGCAAACCCCCGCTTATCCTTTAAGACTCATCCCAAGTGCCACCTCCTTCAGGAAGGCTTCTTAACAAACATCCACCCTCATTCTAGACACAAGGAACTATTCACTACCCTGTGGACATATGCAGGCATACTTCTACTGTTTTACTTCCTACATATTTTCTGTTTACATATCTGTCTCTGCAACAAAACATTAAATTCTTAGAGAACAGAGCCACATCTTATGCTGTCTTGCAACTCCAGTGCCTTACAAGTATCTGGCACATAGCAGGAATGTGGGGAATACTCTATTTGTGGAATTAGTGTTCTATAAATCAGCATTAGTACAGCACAAGGAACAGGACACCATGGCAGGATTGAATGACACAAGCCCCACAGGCTACCCAGTTCAGGTAACAGCGTCCTCTCCACATCTAAGGCCCAGTTGTTTCGAAACCACCTTGTCATCAGGTTGCCCAGCGTGGACCTGCCGCTCCAGGATTTGCTGTCAGACTTGTCAAAGACAACCTTAGTATCCCCTCCCCCATCCCTTAAAGAATCTTCTTTCTCTGATTCTTCACCCTTGTTTCTGGGTCAAAGACAGTCATCGGGTATCCATTGTAAAAAGCATAAACAAGTAAGCTTCCTGAGAACAAATATATCTATGACTTGGACTTTTTGCTAAGCTTTTCATGACCCCCACTCTCAAGATAGCCACCCCTTCTCTATCTCAGGAAAGGGCTTCCAAGGCAGCCCAACAGGTCTTTGGAATTCCTCCTTCAAAAGGCCATCTTGGGGCTTTCCTGGTGGCGCAGTGGTTGAGAGTCCACCTGCCGATGCTCGTGCTCTGGTCCGGGAAGATCCCACATGCCGCGGAGCGGCTGGGCCCGTGAGCCATGGCCGCTGAGCCTGCGACCCAGAGGGCTTCCGTGGTGGCGCGGTGGTTGGGAGTCCGCCTGCCGATGCAGGGGACGCGGGTTCGTGTCCCGGTTGGAGAGGATCCCACATGCCGCGGAGCGGCTGGGCCCGTGAGCCATGGCCGCTGAGCCTGCGCATCCGGAGCCTGTGCTCCGCAATGGGAGAGGCCACAACAGTGAGAGGCCCGTGTACCGCAAAAAAAAAAAAAAGGCCATCTTTCATCCCTTACAACTGGCTGCTCAGTCCACAGGCCTCAGTGTTTTCTAAAGACTGTTCATCAATATATTATTAGTACTGGAACATGTGATAACCACAACTTTTCACCTATCAAGTTTAGAGTTTCCTGTAACTTAACTTTCACACCATTTTTGCGAGAATCAGGTAGAAGAAGAGGAGGAAGACGGGAGCCACACAGAAAACAGAGATAGTCAAGGTCAGCAAAGGTCTCAGCAAACGTTAAATTGGAAAAGTCCCTGTAAACTCATGTCCTGAAAAAGTCGTAGCTTCTAGCTTTGTTACCAAAGATACTACTATTTCATTTGAGGGGAGACTGCAGGAGTGGACCCCAGGTAGGGCTGAATCTCAGGCCTAAAGATTCCATGCCAGGCAAGTTAAATTAGATTCACTCTCTCTCAATAAACATTCAGTACGTGCTGGGAACATCTGAAATGTTTCTGCACGTACTGAGCAGGCACGGAGCTAAAGACTCCGGAAAAAAAATAAATCAGGTTGGGGTGAAAAGGAGGCTGGATACTTCAAAAACCCTAGTGAGAATAGCAAAGATGAGCTTCTGTCCTGGTAACATCCTCACTCCACAGACAGAATCAAAGGCAAGAGCAATAGTATGAGCCAGGTGGCCGTGTTGTGCCACCTCCTACTTTTATACAGAATATCTCCATGTTTCTGTATCCTTTGTCATTCAAAACATTTTAGATCCTCTATGCGGGAAGACAGACCAGCAATGTGTGAAACTGATGCTTACAAATATAATGCTAAGACCCTAAAATATTGTAATGGATTGTGGTTGTCTAAAATTAAATCAATAGATAAATAACAAGTGAGTAAGTAAATGGGTATCCCCTGTACTTACAAGAGAACATGAGCAACGATGGCATCCACATTGAACAAGGTATCGGTTGGGAATTCTCTGAGTAATATGTGACCCCTGCAAAAAGTTTTAAAAAACATTACAGAAATATTTCCTTAGCATTCAATTCACTTGTCTATCTAACACACTAGGCTGGAAGTTCCGGCAGTTCTTGGAGCCTGCGTCTTATCCACTAGCCGATACACCAACCAGAGTGCTGGCCATGATACACACTCAAATATTTACTGAACACACAGGCATAGATACACTGACTTTGAAAAGCTTAGCCTCTGGGCCTGGCAAAAAGGCTGGGAAGCAACAGGAGTCCCAACAAGGCTTCCTCCCAGAACACACAGATTCCCCAAATGGGCTGGGAAGGAGACAAGCAGGAGAGAGAAAGAAGGGTCCTCAGCAGTAGGTCCCTGAGGAGACAGGATCTTTCCCCACTTCCTAGGCCAAATCCCAAGAGTGTGAAGAAAGGATTTTGAGAAAACTCAGATTAGCAGACCCAAGTAACGGAGGGATCCATAACCTGGACATCTGCAGATCCCTCAAAAATAAAGTACATTTATTGGATGTACTGGACCTGACATACCTACTTAGAACACTAAATTTGCTAAGTGCTTACTTACCAGGCATTTGCCGTCAGGGCTTACATAAGATTCTCATATAATATCCAAAACAATCCTGTGAGATAAGTATTAATCTCCTCAATTTACAGATTAGGAAGCAAAGTGGAGGTAACAAATCTATTAGTTGGACTTCTTGCTAAGCTTCATATGACCCCTACTACATACACCTTTACTCTGGCCTAGTGATATTTTGTATACTTGAATATTCTAGAAATATAGCTTTATGTTTGTCCATCTGAGCCAAAAAAACTAAAAATAGTTTACCTGAATAAATATGCTTTCATCAAATCCTTTGCGCTTCCACAGTATCTCGATGTTTCTTCTGTGACGCAATTAACCTTTAAAAGATTATATTTAACGTTTAGAGTACATATCCAAAGGTCAAGTTTCTTGGTTAGGGAAACAGAAAGGAAAATTAAACATTACAGTTTGTCTCCAGATCAAATTTCTTTTTTACTTTTCTTTCTGATTTGTATGCTATAATTGCTCACTTATTCAAGTGCTTGAGGTAACCCAGAGAAAGGAACTGTTCCTACACCTAAGAGTTATATTTAATTATACCTAAGATTTAATTCAATCTGATGAAGGAAGTAGAAGGTAACGAGGTAGGAAAGGAAGGAAACAAGGCAGGACAAGAAAATCATGAGCAAAAGCTGGGAAGCACAGAAGTGAGTGGTAAGTTGGGGCCACAAAAGCATCTCAGTAGCTGGAACACAGGTATGGCAGATATTGCTGGTTCCTAACCCCAAATCCATCCTACACTTTTGCGTCACTAACAGAATTTCACTAAAAGCAAGTGCCCCATTAAAAGGCTTTTCCAGACAGCCCCCAACAGTGAAGCCTGGCTAAATGATGTTAGGAGAAGTCACTGGTTTGGGATGCCCAGAAGGATCTTAAAAGGGGGGTGGCTGATACTCTTGCTCTTCCCACTTCTTCCTGACAAAAAACCTGACAAGATAGGTAGGCACCAGCAGTCATCATGGACCATAAGGCAACTTTTTTTTTTTTTTTTTTTTCTGGTACGCGGGCCTCTCACTGTTGTGGCCTCTCCCGTTGCGGAGCACAGGCTCCGGACACGCAGGCTCAGCAGCCATGGCTCACGGGCCCAGCTGCTCCGCGGCATGTGGGATCTTCCCGGACCGGGGCACGAACCCGTGTCCCCTGCATCGGCAGGCGGATTCTCAACCACTGCGCCACAAGGGAAGCCCAAGGCAACTTTAAAGAAGAAACATTTGCTAAGGATGGTGCAACAGAAAGACTGAACTTGAGTCCCTGATGATGTTAGAGAAGCCACAACAGCCCTTGATAGCTTATAATCAGGACCCTATGTGAAAAACATAAGGCCAATCCTGGCAGCAACATGAAGATACAATGGAAGGCAGGAGAACACAAAGGCAAGGAAGCCGGTTAATAGAGTATCCCATCAGTACAGGTCAGGGATGACTGGGACCTGTAGTAAAGCAGAAAAGGACAGAAGAGATTCAAGCGACTTTTCACAAATATAGTAAGTAAAACTAGGGAGAAGACTGAATGTGTAATATGCAACATGGGACAGATGGGGGAAGGCAAGAGATAAAGAGGATGAAGAGGTTTTTAGATGGGGCAAGTGGGTAGCCACTGACATAACTTACCAAAACTAAGTCTGGAAGAAGAACAGTTAGTATTTTGTTTTGGATTTTGTTAAGTTAGGGGTTTTTTTGGGTTTTTTTAGATGAGGCTTTTTTGTTTTTGCTGTTCAAGTTAATTTTAATGGAGTTTGAGGAAGCAGAGTGACAAGTGGGAAAGCTACATTTGTTTTATAGAAAAAAGCTACTAAAAGAGAACTGATACTCAGGAAAGATATGAGGAATAGAGAATTCGAATGAAAAGAGTAAGGTCATAACCAAAAACAGTGAATTTTAGTGTATGTAGTTTTTTTTTTTAATTTTTAAAAGTCAGAGCATAGGGGATGGTTGGTATTATGACGACAGATTTATCCATTCATTCACTCAACACACATTTGAACACCTACCATATGTTAGTCACTGTTCTCATCACTGGGAGTACAGTTAAGTTCCAAATTAAAATCTTTATCTTTAGAACTTACATTCTAAAAGTAGAGACAAACCATTAAAAAAAAAACTAATTAGTATGTAATGTTAAGGGCTATAAAGAAAAAAACACTATTAAGGGGATAGTATGTGACAGAACATTTTAGATAAGTCATCAAAGAAGACTTCTCTGAGGAGGTGACGTTTGTACAAAGAACCGAAGTAATGGAGTTGATGATGCATACAAATACACAAATATGTGGAAGAGATGAGTTCTAAGCAGAGGGGAAAATACCTGCAAAGGCCTTAGGAAATACACACCCAGAAGGTCCAAGTAAGAGAAAGATGACTAGCATGTGTCAGGAACAAGCTGAGCAAGGTGGAGGAACAGAAAATGAGATTAGAGGAATTAAGTGTCCAAAGAGGAGTTTCCATGTTAGCATAACTGTAATGGGAAGCCTTTCTGAGAGAGCAGATATGTGATCTGACACATCTGACTTATATGTGGAGAAGGGTTCAGTGAGACAAGAGTGAAAGGAGAAAGGCCAAATAGGAGGCTTGTGGTTTCCCAGAGGAGAGGTGAGGACAGTTTAGACAAGGGCAGGGGGGTAAAAGTGAAGGTACAGAAAGTGGTCAGATGTGCAAAGTTTTGATAGCAGAACTTGAAGGCCTTAATGATGGATTGGTTTTGACAGAAAGGATGACAAACTTTTTTTGTTTTAAAATCTACATTGATACAGTAATATAGTCATACGAGCTTTCTTTTGGTTATTATTTGCATGATATATATTTTTTTCCTTCATTTGCTTTAAGGATTTCTAAAGCCTTCATTTTAAGATGCATTTCTAAATAGTTTGAAATTAGGTTTGGTTATTGTTCCCAGCCTGATAATCTTTTTCTTAACTGGAACACTTAGTCCATTTATATTTTAGTGTTTTCTTCATCTACGTCTGCCTCCTGAAATCTTAACTTTTGAAGACAATCTCAAAATACTACTTTTTGTGAAGTCTTTTCCGATACCATAATATGACCTTCCACCTTGATGATCATGTAATATTTCTTTCTTTTAAACCTCTACAGCATTTTATTTGTATCTCTTATTATAATGACCAAGTTCTGCTAGTTATTGAAATGGTCTGTGGGAATTCCCTGGCGGTCCGGTGGTTGGGACTCCTCACTTTCACTGCCAAGGGCCCAGGTTCAACCCCTGGTTGGGGAACTAAGATTCTTACAACCTGCGCAGCACGGCCAAAAAAAAAAAGTCTGTGAATGTGTTTTATCGCCCCATTTTGGATATATACTCTCCAAAGAAAGAGACTGGGGTCTTAGTCATTTTTCTATCCAATAAATGACTAAATATAGCAAGCTCACTTCAATCTCATAAACAGTACTGAGTATCTACTATACACCAGGGAGGGAGCTAGGTACTCAATATAGGTCTATCTCTTTCACCCAGTCTCCTTTCCACATAGCTTAACAGTCCTCAACTGTAAAAGCTTTACAAACTGTTAGTTCATAAAGGTAACCCCTGGGCATGAACCTTAATATTCTACTCTAGTTACTAGACACACAGTTACTAGTTACTAGTTTATTAGTTACTAGATAACAGCATGATTATCCTTTTTGAGTATCGTACCAACCTAGCATTTTGTTTCTAAATTTCAATTTTGATTTTTATTCAAAGCTCCTTAAAGATGAGTGCCATTATCATTCCAGAGTATAAACAGTGGTTCAAAGTTAACTGAGACCTCTATACAAAACAGAATTGACATTAAAAAGAGGTTTTTGAGGTATATAAACATGATATAATAAGAAATATATATTTGGTCTTTGCTCCTTGTTCCTAACACAGAGCTCCTAAAACCCTGTAATTTCCTGAATGATGGAGTGCCAGGAGTATTTTTTCTTCTAATATCTGGTCTTTAACCCGAAATATAAGAGCTTCTGAAACCCCTGGAATCTCTGGGAGTGATAAGAGTGTCTGTTTGCATGCTAATGAGATGACTGGTTGCTGGGGACCCCTAGACAGCTTCAAGATGGGGGCTGGTTATCAGCAAGAAAAGGGAAAGATCAGAGGGTGGGAACTTTCAGCCCCACCTCCCCACCTTAGGGCTGGAGATGGAGTTAATCAGCAATGGCCAATGATTTGACCAATCATGCCTACATAACAGAACCTCCATAAAAACCCTAAACTACAGGGTGTGGAGAGCTTCCAGTGAACACATCCAAGTACAGGAGGATGACACACCCCAAACCACACGGGGATAGAAGCTCCTGCACTTGAGACTCTTCCAGATGTTGCCCCGTACATCTCTTCCATTTGGCTGTTCCTGACATATCCTTTATAAGAAGTCAGTAATAGTATGTAAAGTCTTTCCCTGAGTTCTGTGAGACATTATGGGCAATTATGGAACCCGAGGAGGGGGTTGTGAGAACCGCCGTTTGTAGCCAAGTCCTACAGAAGTCGTAGGGAGCCTCGGGACCCACTCCCTCCTTGTGACTGGCATCTGAAGTGAGGGGCAATCTCATAGGACTGGGCCCTTAACCTGTGGGGTATGTGCTAACTCTGGGTTGTTAGTGTCAGAACTGCTTCATATGAAAAACACACATCTGGTGTCAGAAGTGTTCTGTGGTGAGAGTGAACAGTTTCCCTTTAAAAGTCACAGTTAACTTTTCTATGTTTCCTGCCCTGGGAACTCTAGCTGCAGGGACCAAGAGGGACAGTAGCCATCTCTCAAAGGAGGAAGGCTAATGAACTAAGAAAGAATAAATGTACACAGAAAGTCAGGGAGACACTAATCTGAAAGAACTTAATAATCACTGGGTTACTAATCATTCTGTTTTCTGAGGTACAAATTCTAAGTTTAAACTAAATGAAAGGCTCCTGTAGCTATCTAAACCATGATGCATGTGGAAATTTTCCATAATACTCCATGGCAAGTTCAAACACTTTTTGAGAAAAAAATTAAGTATGTAATTTCAAATTAGGTTGTTTTAACTTTTTTCTAAAAATAAATATGAGAACCCACAACATAACCAATTATAAAGACTTAGAAGAATAGGAAAGAAAAAAAAACACTTGAATTACTTCAATTTTGGTACCTCAGTTTGTGTTAATAGAAAAATTTTAATAGCTAAATTATGGACATCTATTATGATATATTTGTCAGGCAAAAAAAAACTTAAATAGAAGATTGAAAAAATAAATGACACCACAGCCCCAATAGAATGGTTTACAAAATAAAGTTTTAAGCTCCAGAATTTTAAGTAGCTGTTTTTCCCCTGTATTTATAATTTATACAATAATCTGGAATTATCTATTCTTCTGTTTATTCTTATTAAAAAAAGGTAGAAAAAATATTTTTCCAGTTTGGAAAACGATGTGGAACAACATAGTATTTTTAGATACTCAGTCTTAGGTCACACAGTTGTAAAATGTTTGTCACTAGTAATTTATTAACATAGATATCTTTCTACCTTTGTGACTGAAATTCCATAGTCCTGGAGAGGTTTATCAGCCTCATTCAGTTCTTCAAGAAATATAGAGGTACTTGGAGAACCTAAAATAAGAAATGTTTTATGAATGTTTTATGACTTGCCCCTTAGGAAAGATGCATTTTTAAAATTAAAGCCCAAAGCTACAAACTGAAAAAGAAATATATTAGTTTGCCCAACTAGTATGCAACAACAAATAATCAAGTAACTAAACGAACTTAGTTACATATTTTTGTACCCTTATTTCCTATAGCCTCATTACTCTTATTTCTAATATTTTTATCATGACATATTTTCACTTTGTGACCTTAAAAGCTTTCTAAACATAAATTGGATAAATAAATGTTTAATTTAAATGGCACATTTGGCATTACTTTTCCAAGTTTAATACTATTTACACAACACACATGTACAAAATTTTCAAAATGATTTTAAAATACCTTTTTCAAATCACAATTATAATAAGGGAGCCAACAAAAATATGAATTCACTTCATTTACTAATTCCAAGAATAGTATTTTTTAAGGCACAAAAAAAACTTAAATGGAACCATGATAATAAGTTATGTTCAATAGTTATATTAATTAATTCAGTATAATTAATGGTACAGCTAAAGCAGAGTATTAAACTAAGGCATTACTTATACTATATTTAAAGTTTGAAAACACTTTTAAAATATTTACATGCTAAAAATATCAAAAAGTTTACTTTCAGAAATGATGATGAAATTCAGATATTATTAACAGCTAATTCTTATCTAGTATTTACTATGGACTAAGCACATGAGTAAAGTCACTTAATCCTCACAATAAATTTATAAAGCACACACTATTTCCTCATTATAGATGACAAAAAAGACACGTGGAGAGGCTAGGTGACTCAACAAAGGTCACACAGCAGGTCAAGTGGCAAAGTTAGGATTTAAACCCAGGCAGGCATATTATAGTAGCAGCGTTAAAGCACATATTATTAATCCTGATAATAAGTTCTCCCTAGCATATTGATTAAACAGCAATAGAAACATCACAAAAATCATATTAGAATATAAAAAATACTTACCAGCTTGACAAAAATAAGCTAAGGTAGCTTTTCCTGGTTGCAATGTACTGAAGAATTTCTGAGGACTCAGCTCTGGTAGAGAGTCTACTGCTGACATATAAAAAATGCACATCATGACAAAAGAGATGCCAACTCTAAGTACATTGAAACTGGAAGACATCATCAGCTGTGGCTGCATATGGGCAGGAGAGTCAATTTTGTTCACCGCTGTGTTCTGTTGCCCAGGACAATACCTGGCAAGAGTAGGCATTCAACAGAGTTTTTCTGAATGAATTCATTAAATAAATGAATGAAGTAAAATCTGCAAAAAGAATAATATAAGGCATTACTTCCATGTTTGATTTTGCTAATACTTTACTATTTCCTTCTAGTAAAAACATGAGAGGGGATGATGTATAATGACATTGATTTAATAATACTATGAATTTTTGATACTTGCAAAAGATATCAAAGATATCTGGAAAATGCAATACCAAGTATGTTAAGTTTAATAGATATTTATTGGTGTATGCTAAGCTGTCATTTTTAAGGATTCTAAAATTAATTTTCAAACATTATCCAATCCATTTTTTTTAAACTGGGTATTTTATCTTTCTCTACCTAGAGTAGATGTACAATTAATACTTAAATAGCAATTAAAACCACTAACGTGGGAATGAGAGCCAAAATATATGTCTACTACGTTCACATTCTTTTTACTTTAAATCCCCTAGAAGATATCTATTAAAACTATTTAAGAACATTCCTTCTTAATATACTTTTAGTAATTCCTAAGACTTAGATTTATTTAAACAGTTTAGAAATTCAAATATCTTTTTCAACTCATATTTTAATTCAATTATATTTTCTGAAGTCAGATTTGCTCTAGATATCATCCTCTCATCTTCTTTCATGCTGTACGTACTCCCATGCTGTCCTCTGTATCTGCTGTCAATTATCTTTGTCTTATACTTTTGCTACTTTCAAATTTCTTTTGAACAATTTCTTCTTTCAGGAAGCTTTTCTACTGATGATATATATTATCTACATTTAAAAGAAGACAGTTTAGCAAAATTAAGTTTTTATATTAAACATTGTACTTCTAGAAGGTAAAGATATACCCACAGGTATAGGTGAGAATTTTGTTTTAATTTTAATTTCAAATAGAACTCTTATCTTTTAAACAAAGATCACTATGTCAAAACAGGAGACAGAAAAAATAGCAAGAGTTACTCATAAGGATAGAAGTGGAACTTTTCAGTAAAGAAAGAAATGATTAAAGAATAAAAAATTTAGGAAAAAATCATACTAAATTAGACACCTACCATTGAATGAAAAGACCATTAACTCTTCAATTTAGCATTTCAGGGGTAATGAGAAAAAATTTACTCTTCAATTTATTGTACAATAGAATTGATAAACTGAAACTCCATATACTCTGGTCTTTCTATATTATCAATAAGCGTATAATAACTCTCCGTAAGGAACAGGTATTCCTAAAACAGGAGCTAATTACCCATTGATTACTTCCTAATAATTCTTTTCACTAGAACTAGTTTATATCAAGCAGTGAACAAATTTGCCATCAACTTTTAATAATGAGCCAAGAGTTCAAAAACTCAAGGATAATGAGGAGGACTGAGAGAGGTATATAAAAAGTAATTTTAATAATATAATTAAGAGGTATCCTTGACATTAAAATATTATACATTAAAGCCATTTTAAACCAGCATATTTTAAAGCCACTTTATATTAATGAAAATGGTATAAAATGAGTCATCCAATATTTTCCTTATATTCTCAGGGAGAGATGCATGCATCCTGAGGCCGAAAGAATATAACATTTGTTACTATATGAAATAACTCCAACTTAATTAAAAGGTTACACATTTAAGTAAAAGCACAAATGAGAGATCCAAGTATAAATATCTATTTTCCTGGCCCTGTGGTTACAATTCAGTCATTTAAACACTAAATTGGATACTAAAGTTAACATACTCTTTTCACCTAGAATGTATTTGGTAGAACCAAAGGTCTAACCACACACATTCAATGCTTGAATACTTCCCCACATCCACCTCATTGGACAGATTAGATTATCCATATGAACGTACTATGCATTTCGCCAATTAGAGATGTAGGTGATTATTCAGAGATAGGTACTCAGTAGTAACCTTTGCAGTTTGCTCCATCTTTTGGTAAGTTTGATTACTTAAAAAATTACTTAAAGCAGAGAATTCTGAGTGGGTCAGCTAGAAAAACAGCTTACATGGTCATAAGATACACACTGAATAATGATTTAACCAGATCCATAACAACCAGAGTTGAGTGGATGGGGAGACAGAAAGTAAGGGAGCATACAGTCAGGGAGGGAAAAGGGATGAAAGAGAGCTAAATCTTCATTTTTCACAAGACCAAAAGCCAAGTTTATTGGAAATGGAAAGATCAACACCAAAAGAAACTGTGAGCAGTTCAAAGTAATTGCCTCTAAGGAACAAGAAATTGGAGGGGGTAAGATACCAAGGGGAATTTTGAAGCCTTCTAGAACTGACTCTTTTAAACATTGTGCCTTTTCACTTTGACTTAAAAAGAAAAATTATTACTTGTATGTAATCAAATCTTCCATAGCTACTACTCATATTAATCCAATCTACCCCTGTGGTGTCACAAAAAAGTGTTCATTTCACATGCATGGTAATTGAAACGCTTTTGCCCAGAGACATGGTCTCCTCATAAAAATAACTTTAAACAAAGAGAAGGCAAGTGTGGATGGGAAATAGTGAGGAAAGAGAACACCTAGCAAGAACAGAGTTAAAAACAAAGCTACAGAGGGTACTTGGTGACTTTTTTCTCTGGTAATTAGAAAATGGGATAGAAAACAACACTTAATGCTTCCAAATTTAAGTATCAGCACAAAGTGCTGAGTTCCTTGGGAGGAATGTGGCCTTTTTACCTTGGTGTGATGGTTCATCAGTATGGGGTAAACAGTTCCAGTTCTCCTGTCAGGTATACCTAGGATCACACTTAGCTTTCTGCACTTCCCACCACTACTGAAGTTTGAGGCCACCACGTGACTTACCCTGGCCAATAAAATGGGAGCCAAAGTGGCCTGTCTCAGGCAACAGTTTAACAGCTACTGTGTGATATGCCTGGCTTTCTTTTCTTCTGCCATAGTCACTGAAAACACTCAGATGGTGGCTGTTTGTCAGCATGGGTCCCAGATTAAGCATAGCCCAGAGAACCCTCAGCTGGTATGCAAAGAGCATATGATATAGGAAGAAATAAACTTTGTTGTCTTAAGCCACTGAGATTGGGGGGTTTTTATTGTAGCATAATCTAGTTTATCTTCACTGGTATACAAACAAGAAGTGAGGTGCTGCCTTAACAAGAACCCCACATACTGGCTCAGGCGCCAAGCAGCAGAAAAGATGTTCTGGGAGTACTCAAGGAAACTCTCTTCAAAGAAACATAGAGACAAGACCTCAACAAATGATCCATGTTAAGGAGTAACAAAACATTTGATGAAACTGTCGCTACAGTAAGTTGGAGGTGACAAGTACCTAATGAATTTATGAGCATGTAGCTAGGTTCATGTGGCTAAAGAACTTATTTATGGCCCTAAGAGAAGAGGCTGGAAGACAGAAATGAGTACTGTGTGATAGTTGCTGTTGATTGTGTTTAACGAGGTATTAAAAGAAAGGTACTCAAAGAAGCACCACCATCCAAAAGACTAACTGTTCAAAACTTAAAACAATCCTTAAGCCCCCATGCTTGTAGGGTCTGGAAACAAGCTGATATAACTGCTCAGCCATGGAAAGAAGCCATATTCTCCAAAGCCAACTTAAGGTGGGGACAAAGATAATAAAAATGGAAGGATCTCTTGCAGGGCAAAGCCAAGGACCATAGAGAACTATGCTCCAGGGCATGTGCTAGAATATGAACTGTATGTCACTGGTCCACAATAATGAGATAAACACAGAAAATGCATATAAGTGTTTAGAAGCTTTTATAGCAATTTCACACAGTAATGTTGTGTCTGTTGCATCTAATTATTTTTAAATTGGACTAGTCATTTGATGTGTTTTTTCATTTCATTTTTCTTGTAATTTAGAGCCCTAGCAATATCTGCCCAGAAAGATTCCAAAATTGCTACAGTCCAGAGTCTGGTATAAGTCTTCCATTCTTCTCCTCTCCAAATGGGAACACTTATTATAGTTATCTGTCCCTACACTACTCTATGTATTCAACAGGGCGACGGAGACAGACAATTTATAAAGATAGAGACTACAAGAGATTATGGCTACTGGGCATTACTCAGAGATCCCAGACTTTGAGCTTCACAATGAATGGATGGGATTTAGGGGTTATCTCCACTGGGAAGAGCCAAGGATGAAGTACATGTAGGAAGGAGAATATCTATTGACAAAAAGGGTAGACTGTCCAAATGTTTCTAGTTCTCTACACATGTTAAAATTCTACTCCCCACTTCCTTCAGTTAGGTATGGCCATGACTTGATTTGGCCAATGAAATGTGCAAAGTGACATATGTAACTTCTGGAAGCTTTTAAGAGTTAACATATATGTATCATGAAGCATGACACACTTTTTTCTCTGCTGTGATGATTGAAAACACTCAAACCGAGGTCTTCTCTGTTGAACCAAGTCTCAGAAAGAGGACAACATGGGGCAAGGTTCCCAGCCAACTCAGTGTTAACATAAAATAAACTTTACTTTAAATCTCTGATTTAGGGTTGTTATTACAGTATAACCCAACCTAGCCCTATTTGTTTTACTAAGGGCTAAGAGGAGAGTGACTTGAACATAAATACATATCCTAGATTTTTAAAGCAGTATATTTCAAAGAATTCACAAGAAATTGACCCAATTTCACTTTAGAAAGATTCTAAAAGGGAAGATGACTCTTTAAAATACAACTGTTACCACACCAGTGCCAATATGAAAAGAAAATGGAAGTCATAGGCAAATGTTTGCCTATCCTACACACAGACACCTCCCAACTAAGTGCAGACTCTTAACCTTTGGGGCTGGAAGGAGCCCTCAGTTCCTCAGTATAATGCTCCTGGTGGAACTAATCAGAGGTAGTCGGCAAGATGTAACTTTTGCCTGATCCCTAAACTCTAAACAAGTATGCATGCACAGGTCATTTAAAAGTTGGAAAAAATATGTGACATTTAACTAAGGACAAATACAGGAGGATGACAAGCACTGTAAGAATGGATGAGTAAGGCTATAGTACAAAAAGGGCTAAAGCTTGCAAATAAAATGTTAAAGGCAACAAAAGTTTGTTTTGCTCAGCACCAGAATTCTGAGAAAGCCCCCAAGGGCAATGACGAGGAAGTACTTCAAGAGAAAAACACTGATCATCTTGCTAGTGAGAGGAGAGGGCAAAGATTTGCCTTTCTGCGTAGGTGGAGCAACTGGTGGCCCTCTTCAGCTAGAGCAATCACACTTTGGGATTGGGTCCTATATATAATAACACCTGGCAAATGGTTCTGCTTTTAAATGTTTGAAAGACCATTGTGCTAGAGTGATCTGCTCTCTCAAAACAACAATATTCAACAATTGTGCATTTGGACATATTTCCAATTTTAGGTTACCCAGGAGCAAGCTTTTCTAGAAGACCCTTGGTTAGTTTCCCCTTTAAAGGCCTAAATTTCCCTTATGATTAAACAAAACTAAGGGTTTCCCCTCTCAAGAAAGAGAGGAAATTAACAACTGTAAACATTAAACAAATTACACCAAGATCTACAGGCATCATTCTCTGGGAAAAGCCACATTTCATATTCTGCAACAAATGGGGCATATAATGCTTACAAAGTTCCTGTAGGAACATTCTGTCAAAAATTAGCTTGCTTACAGTTTAATGCTGCTTTTAGAGAACAGAACCTGCTCACTGAACCAGCCTCAAATAAAATGTTGATTAGATCTCATCACAGTTTACCACTTAATACCCAAAGGAGGCAATAAAAGGAGTCAACATCTCTCCACTTAAGAGTTCCCTCAAGGGAGTGGGGCAAAATCTTCTACCTGCCCCCCCCACATATATGCCCCCAAAAAAGGAAGGGAAAAAAGAGCGGCTATTCCGATTTGCTATGACACTGGAATAAAAAGTGTCACAAGCAAAGATGTAAAACTAGTATGTGTGCTATCCAAAATCAGGCTTTCCTGATTTTGACAAGTGCCTAAAAGCACATAACTCTGAGTTCATGCTTAATTTATGGGCTTAAGCACATAACTGCAATCAGTTACCTCACTGGGGCCAGGAGCACTCTGTCCCCTTTCAAATAGAACTGTGTACTGCCCTAACCACATTCCCTATGAATCCATGAGGCAAATGTCTTCAATTCCAATAAAGCTGAGATCCTTCTTTAGAGCACTGATATTGCATTAGGACTGTTAACTTCTTACAGCAAGTTGTACCCTACTGTAGGCTGCACAGCACAACCTGCTCAGCTGAATGTTTCATCAGAGGGATCTCCACGTAACAGTGCCAGGCCTAAACATCTATCACAGTTTGTCAGCACACCTACAAAGAATCCAAAACACACCAGCATCTGTTGCCTGGGTAAACTACTGTCCCACAATCTGGAGCACAAGAGACTTTTACCTTCCCTGTGGATCACTTAGCTAGGAAAGAAAGTAGCAACACTATTCTTAGAATGGTGAGTTAGGAAAGGCTGAGTCTTAGCTGCACCAATAAATGTAGCACTGTCTTTCACAGGGATATTTAGCGATATGCCACCTATCCTAAGGGGAACACAAATTATTCCCTCACCATTTTGCACTACTTTGCTCATTTTATTACCAAACACCCCCCAAAAAAGTCAACAAATATTATCTCAGTCCAATATATGTGGGAAGATCTATTTATTCCTCATTTATTTACAGCAGTAACATAATATAGCATGTGTTTTGTATATCTCTGAGCCCTAGAAATAGCGCCACCATCCACCACACAGGGGACTAAGGCTTGAAGGAATACATGTGGAATTTAAGAAGCAGACTATTCTACCTTTTCCTCTCTAGACATTCATCAAAGACTTAAAATTCTGATTCGGCCGTTTTGCCTAAACTTATGCCTACAGCATCTTTCCAAATTCTAAGTTTCAAAGACCCACCTTCCCCCCACTCTGAGACGGCTTCCATATCCATCCCATTCTAATTCCACTCTTCCTTCTGGGACATATCCCGAGGGAGGGAGGTTCTTTTATTTAGAGCTTCCGTTCAGCCTTCGCCTCATTCCTTGCCCTCTCCCCACAGAAGGGCTCCCGTTTTACTAGCCGCTCACGCTAGGGAAAAAAAAAGAAAGCAAAACGTTCCTTAGAAGGATCCAGGTGAGGCCCCTTCTCAGCCAAACTCCAGAGCTGGGCAGTGCTGTCCTTGCTGGGGGAGAGCCGCCAGGTCTGAATCCCTGCAGGCATCCCTGCCGTCAGAAACCACAGCCCTCGCCTGCAGGACCCGCGCTGCCACCTACCTATAGAGACCTGAGGACAAGACCTGCGGGCTGGGACCCGGACGGCTGACCGACAGTTCCCGCCACAAGAAGGATGAGAGGCAGAAGGCGGGCCCATGCCTCGACTGCCGGGCATCCGCGAACCGCTCCCCCTACCTGCTGGTTCGCAGCGCTCCCAACTCTCCGCGCCAGCAGCCTCCACCACTCGGTGGAGTCAGCCTGCTGGGCAAAAAACAACCGCGAGGCTCCTCCCGGTCCTCGTGGGTCTTACGTGCGGCCTTTCCAGCCAATGGGAAGCGCAGGGGGCGGAGCGACAGCCGCCCCGGTGACGGGCGACAACCTAGCCCGCCCGCAGGCGCGAGCTGGCCGTGCAGTTGCTGGGCCAATCGGCAGCATGGGTGGGGAGTGAAGGGGAGGAGCAAGAGGGGAAAGCAGACACCCAATCAGAGCTTGGCCTCCTGGAGCGACAGGTCCAGCGGCCTGTGGCCTTCCGAGGGCGGCGCGCAGGGGGCGAGCCCGCTTGGGCCAATCGGCGGGAGCCCACGGTGCGGAGCGAGCACCTCAAATGCTCGGGTTTCTCAGCTGATTGTCTCCAGCCGAGAGTTGTTTTTTGCAGCTACCGAGCCGAGCCGCAGCAGGAGGAGCCGAGACCCCCCGGGGGGGGCGGGGAGAGGAGGCGGGGTCCCAGGAGCCGCGGCTGCTCTCCGCGGGGCTCCGGGTCCTGTCACGGAGCTTCCTGGGGTTGGAGGTTGGGGTGGGTGGGGGGTCAGGGAGACATCCTTCTCCCCATCGACGGCGGCTCCGAGTCCGGCCCCTTGCTTCCCGCGCTCTTTCGCCCGCCCCCTAGCCCCCTCATGAGGGCGTCCGTGCCGGGTCCGGAGGCCGGCCGCGAGCCCTCCACGCCCGGCGGGGGCGGCGGAGGCGCCGCGGTGCCGGGCTCCGTGCAGTTGGCGCTGAGCATCCTGCACGCCCTGCTCTACGCCGCGCTCTTCGCCTTTGCCTACCTGCAGCTGTGGCGGCTGCTCCTGTACCGTGAGCGGCGGCTAAGTTACCAGAGCCTCTGCCTCTTCCTCTGTCTCCTGTGGGCAGCGCTCAGGACCACCCTCTTCTCCGCCGCCTTCTCGCTCAGCGGCTCCCTGCCCCTGCTCCGGCCGCCCGCTCACCTGCACTTCTTCCCCCACTGGCTGCTCTACTGCTTCCCCTCCTGTCTCCAGTTCTCCACGCTCTGTCTCCTCAACCTCTACCTAGCGGAGGTAAGGCGGGAGGACCGGCACGCGGGGCCGGGCGGGAGAGCGGGGCCGCCGAGTTCAGCTCGGGCTGAGGACCGGTGGGGGGTGGGTGCGAACCGCGAGAGGCGGACCCGAGAGCAGCCCAGGGGAAACCGAGGCACGCATGGTGTGTGCGCCAGGGTTCTCGTCCTAAACTTAAGCAGCGATCGGCTCGGCGACTGAGGGGCTTGCGGGGGGTGAGAGAGAGTGTGTGTTCCGACAACTTGAAACAGCAGGACCAGCCTTTGTTCAGCGTCCTGGCCCTCTAAGGGAAGGTGTCGGTGCCACCGACAAAGTGGCATCGCAAAAAGTAGCAGCCCCGGTAGCTCTGCCGAAGCTGGACTGTGTTGAGAGAGGTTGGATGCTGAGGTAGCAGCAGCTCTGCTGAAGCTGGACTGCTGCCAGCCATTACGTCACCAGGCAGAGCTGTTCCTCTGCTATTGTTGCTGCGTTTCTTTTATTAGAAGCTTTATTCTCTCCTGCATCTCCTTTCCCCGGGCTCGATAAGCCTCACACAGATTCCGTTCGTTAGTTCTCCGGCGGGGTTAATAAGCAATAACCAATGTCGAGGATCAGTATAAAGACCTCCGTAAAGCCCCGAGTGTGTTTGCCCCAGTTGCTTCATGTTTTGTTTTGGCTATTTATCCGACCTCTTATAGCCTAGTCTTTTTTCCTTTTTTTGAGCTAATTAAGAGAGAAAATACTAGCTTAACCTGCGCCTATTGCAGAAACAAACCACCAAACTGTTTTTGCAATAACTTGCTTAATAGCTGGAACCTAATCACACCCCCTTTCTCTTTTATGAGGAATTGCTGGTTGGTTTGCATTGTTCTGCAGCACTTAGGTATTTAACCCATTTCAAACAGGTTTGGGAGTGTAAGGTTGTCAATCATGTGTGCCAGCTAGTGGTATTTAAGCCACAGAATTTTGAGAATTGCCAAAAAAAAAAAAAAATTCCCCCGCCCTCCCCGCAAAAAAAAAATCTTGAGGAGGAGAGAAAACAAGGTGACATCATATGCTTAATACTGACTAATATAGAACAATATTGGTCTATGCAGCTAATCCTCTCAAAGGCTTTTGGAGGTGATGAGAATTAACATAGTTCTGAGCAAAAGTAAAAAAACATTTGAGGCAGATTAAGTGTTTATATTCCCTGCGTAAACCAACTCTTTGCTCCCATAATAGCTAGGAAGTAGAAGGCATAATTTTAAAAGCACAGTCATAACTTCAGCTTTTTACCACACTAAAAACAGCAGTTCAGAATAGGCAACAAAACTAATTTAACTTTAATTCCCTGTCATTTGGAAGTCCAAGCAATACAATGACAAAAACCCGAACAGTAAGAAGCAGAAGTAAAAAGCATGGGTAATCATAAATCAAATAAACATGCCATAGTCATGTCACTTATTTGAAGATGTTCAGATCTTCTAGTTGTTGTTTAAACTGTTATAACACTTCAGTCCTTCATAGTTAAGCTGATACATTGTATTCTTCCTGACACAATTTCTGATACACTACCAGCGACATCTCATCACTAAAGCTTTGCTCTAGCTTCAGATATAGTTAATTTACCTCAGAGTGACTAGCAGTCCTTAGGCCATGAGTATCAGATAATTTGTTTTTCCCCTATGCATTTTTGACTAACAAAGTCATATTAATGACTCACCGTAAAATAATTGGTGGGCATTTCATAAAGTAGCTAAATACTGTTTTTACTTTTTTCTTGAAATATAACATATAACATAAAGTACATAAAGCTTAAGTATACAGCTAGGTGAAATTTTACATACACTCATGTTACCACATACACATCATGTTACCATGTTATCAGATTAAAATATACAGCATTTTCAGTGCCCCAGAAGGTCCCCTTGTGCCCTCTACCAGTCATACCTGTCACCCTGAGGTAAACACAATGTGACTAAACATTATCACAATAGAAAAAAAAAGCATCTGTATTTAAGCTCAAAATTCTAAAAGTATACTTCTACAGCATAAACTACACAATATCCAGATTGGGTTTTCAGTCTTTTTTTTTTTTTTTTTTTTGGTTTTCAGTCTTTTGATTGCTGTTATTCCAAGCTAGTGACGGAGAATTTAAACGTCTAAAAGTCTTCCTGTTAAATGGATCTCTTGTTTGTTTCATGTACTTTTTAAAAAGCAATAAGATTCTATTACCCTAGAAAACATAATTTGGAAAGAAGTTGGACTAAAGTTTTTTTCATTTTGTAGTGTCTCCTAGAAAGAGTGTAGGTTGTTTGTCTATCCTTTTTTTAATAAAATTAACAATTTTAAGACACATAACTATAACTTGAACAAATTTTCAACCTGTTTAAAAAGAGATATTTTAACCAGAAATCATTTCCATATTCACTAGAAATAATCCAAAGGAATCTATATTTAAAATAATATTTGAATTCAAATTTTTATATCAATTTCAAGTAACTGGAAGCACACTTCTTATTGATCATTCTGAATGAATAAAGCTTTCCCAATGAGTTCTTTGTTTTTTCTTTTTTTTAATAAATTTATTTATTTTATTTATTTATTTTTGGCTGCATTGGGTCTTCCTTGCTGTGCCCAGGATTTCTCTAGTTACAGCGAGTGGGGGCTACTGTTCATTGCAGTGCGCAGGCTTCTCATTGCGGTGGCTTCTCTTGTTGTGGAGCACGGGCTCTAGGTGCGCGGGCTTCAGTAGTTGTGACACACAGGCTCAGTAGTTGTGACTTGCAGGCTCTAGAGCACAGGCTCAGTAGTTGTGGTGCACGGGCTTAGTTGCTCCACGGCATGTGGGATCTTCCCGGACCAGGGCTCGAACCCGTGTCCCCTGCATTGGCAGGTGGATTCTTAACCACTGCGCCACCAGAGAATCCCCCCAGTGAGTTCTTTGTATTATAGCAAAGCGGTAGGGGAAGTCTACATGGTGACAGAAACAAAACTTAACTAAAATTTGACTTTTTTTTTTAACAAAAGGCCCTTATATCTGTTTTAAATAGTTGTGCTTCTTGATTACCAAATCACTCTGTCTTTACTGTCATATTAAATGCCAATTTCATTTTGCCTTTGACCTCTTTAAAGTATTTGTTGTGTCCATTTCTCACTAATTAAAAACGTCCTAACTTTAAGGACTTAGTTACAAAGAACCATAGAGCAGTGTAAAAATAAAGTTAGTAAAACAACCATTACTACTTTGAATACATTTTGCTAGTTCTTCTAAAAATAAGCTTTCAAAAAGTTAAGACTGGGCTTCCCTGGTGGCGCAGTGGTTAAGAATCCACCTGCCAGTGCAGGGGACACAGGTTCGAGCCCTCGTCCGGGAAGATCCCACATGCTGCGGAGCAACTAAGCCCGTGCACCACAACTACTGAGCCTGCACTCTAGAGCCAGTAAGCCACAACTACTGAGCCCACGTGCCTAGAGCCCATGCTTCACAACAAAAGAAGCTACTGCAGTGAGAAGCCCGCGCACTGCAAAGAAGAGCAGCCCCCGCTCGCCGCAACTAGAGAAAGCCCGCGCACAGTAACAAAAGCCCAACGCAGCCAAAACTAAATAAAATAAAATATAAATTTATATTTTAAAAAAAGTTAAGACTGCCTAAACCACTCTTTCTTTTGTTGACTACACTTGAATGGAATTCAGATGAGGGGGAGTAGCCCTTTCTGAAATAATTAGATTTACCATACTTAACCTCCTGGAAGCAGATAGTTGAAAAAAAAGGAAAAACCTGTACACTAAGTTAAAAACACCTATTGAACTTTTTCCGGCATGATTAATAGAACATGTACTTTACCAGAGAACGGTTCACACTCCTGTATGTTTAACAGAGAAGGTTTCAGTCTTTAAAACAAATTATGTGATAAAACATGCTACCTACCACGGGAACAAGTAAAAGGACTAAAAATGAGTGTTGATAGTACTATCTTTGGAGTATTGTTGATGCATGCGAAAATCAATGAGTTCATCTCCAAGACCCATAGTGACATTTTTTCTTGCAATTTTGTAAAATGAGTGCCAGTTGCTTAATCGGGATAAAATGCAGTGACTAAATCACAATGCCAAAACAGCTAGGAAAATTAAATTCAGAATCTTAACTCTTACATTCATGGATGCTATCATTGTCCCTGACATTGGATATATTCTTCCAAATATTGATGGAATGTCAAATAACATGGAGTGCAACTTAACAGGTACTTTGGTTTTCTTATAATGTTCTGTGATTTCTCACAAAAGTATTTCTACCACCTAAAATAGAAACTCCTTAAGGATAAGAAGTTATTTTATCATACTTTAATCTCATAGAACAATGGTGAATATATTTTTGAATGACAATCTTGAAAAGGCCAAAATCTTGAAAATATTTAGCTATCTAAAATTTGAGAGTTAATTTTGATGAATATGTGAGGTAAATTATTTGTGTACTTTCTGGGATCTTTATATTTTCTGCTTAAAAGATTTCTTATGATATGAATGCTAAGATTCTCTTAGATTTTCTTGGTTTAGTTAGATAGTTACTTCTGATTACTACAGGTAAAATCTTACTAATGAAGCCACTTTAATATATTATAGTTTTGCTTAGCAAAACTATTCTTATATCATGGCAAATGGCCCATGATAATTAGGGCTTTGCTAATTTGATTTCAACAAATTCTATTAAACAGAAAAGTCTGCAGAACAAGCAAGTCTCACATCATGAGTCAGTTACTATATTTACTGGAAATCGTGGTTTTGTCAATGTTGGGTTTTTATCCATAACTGTGATTATGAACTGTTTTTATCCAAATCTTCTAAACTGTTCTGTCCATTAACTTGATTCTGTTTTTCCTGAGATCATCTGTGAAGCAAGAGTTTGAACTACAATTCCATGGCAAAGACCTGATTACAATGCCTTACATTCTGTGTGATTTAATATTTTCAAAGCAGTTCACAACAGTTGTTTGTCTTCATAACCCCTATGAAATAGGTAGATATAAACAAGGTGTGATTTGTCCAAGGTTTTATGGCTAATATAATATGTATCAGAAATGAGACTACTGCATAGCCCACAGGCTATAAAGTCTTGTCAAGTGATCGCTCCCTATGAACTTTTCTGAATACCATTAACACTGTTTATTATTTAGTGCTCACTATTTAACTTGCTTTCCCATTTTCCACCATTTCAAACCTTTTCCACTCTCCAGCAAACTTTTTTCCTCCTTCATACTCAGCATATGACCCTCGCCTCCTAGTTTATAGAAATAGAAAACAGGGCCATCTGGCTGAACAGAGATTCCGAGAAATGCCTTAAAATGCTACAGAGAGCATTTAATCCCTTTCAATGAATGATTGAGCTGGTAAGTGAGGAAGTTCCTCAGAGACAAGAAACCACAAAAAAAGAAGTGAATATGAAATTATAAAGTACAACACAAATGTTTGTCTTGGGTTTGGGGGTAGTTGCTAGCTGCTTCCTGCTAACCTAAAGCCTGGATTTCAATGTGCTGGGGTTCTGAAGAGGTGACATAGGAGGCAATACCTTGTGGCGAGGTCTAATCAAAGAACTCATCCCCTCCAACTTAATGCCAGGACTCTCGGAACACACATCTTCAGTGGATGAATTATGGGAAAAATAAGCAGGTCCTCAGAGGTTGGTGGTGGGATTTATGCTTGTCTCTGCCTTGGCTCTGGGTGAAGGAGGTACAAACTGAGGAAAGAAATGTCGTCTCTGAAAATGCGTAACAAGCTTATTCTCACACAAGTTTGAAGCCTGAAATCACACTTCTGTGATTTTAGAGGGGGGAAAATCCTGGCTTGGTGGTAACCTCAAGGACCTGGAAGGAGCAAATGCAAATAATCTGTCGAGGAGTGTACTATACTCCCAGAATCCTGACAAATAAAATTTGAAGGAACATGAGCTCAAAATGAAAAAATCACTCTAGGGACTCTTCCCTGCAAAGATTGAAGATGTCAGAATTTTCAAATAGATTGTATAAAATATTCACTTATCTGATTTAAGTAAGTAAACACTGGTGATATATGATAAAGAAATAATCAAAATTGACTATGCACATTTGGAGAAAAATCATTTTTTAAATGAAAAATACAATGAAAATTAGAAACTGAAATGAACTGAACAGATTAAATAGCTAAAAAGAAATCATTAAGCTCAAAGATCTGAGGGAAAATATCACCCAGAATATAGCCCAGAGAAATAAAAGATGGAAATAAGAACAAGAGATTAAGAGAGAATGAAGATATAATGAGCAGGTCCAGTGTATATCTAATTAGAATTTCAGAGAAATTACTTAAAAGAATAATGACTTAGAGTTTTCCCCAATTTATGAAAGATGCCAAATTTCAAATTCAGAGAGCCCAAAAAACCCAAGACAGGTTAAAAGAAAATGAACAAAGAGTAAAACCTCAAAATACCGAAGACAAAATGTTTTTAAAACAATTAGACAGAGATAATATTACCAACAAAGGAATGAAAGTTAGTTTTTGTTGGTATTTCATTAACAACTAAGGAATCCAGGACATGGTGAAACATCCTGAAAATGCTGAGAGAAAATAACCAGCAAAATTCTACCCACAATAAAACTATCAATAATAAGGGTGAAATAAAAGCCAAGTTGGGAGTGACATCAGCAAGATGGTGATGGACCCTCCATCCCCCTGAAAACATACTGATCAGCAACAAGTCACAAATTCCCTTTGTGAGAAATCCAAAAATGAATTGAAAGGCTCCTGCACGGCAGGTGAACACAAAACAAGAATCACCAAAACCAGTAGGGAGATTTGGGACAGACTCTCGTCAGAGTCCCTGACCCCAGCACAGTGCCATAAAATTGGGAAGAGACCTCCTAGGTCTCAGCTTCTCCCAGATGAGGGTAGGGGTTAGTTCACATGTCCAGCATCCCAGCTTTTCTTAGGGGGCTCCCCAGAGATCAGGCTTCTGTCTTGCCAGTATTAGAACTCTGGGAGGAGAATGGAGACAGCAATTTGAACTGGCAGACAACATAGCTCCCCTGCTTCCTCAGCACACAACGAGCAAACCAGAACTACAGCTTCCTGCTATTCCCTGAGGAGGGAAAGAGTTGGTAGAGGCCCCCAAAGTCTCTGGACAAGTTGATTGGTGACAGTGTTCTACTGTCCAAGGCCATTCCATGAAGATTGGGAGAGGTACCTATTTTGTCTAATGCATAGACGGTAATGCAGAGAGTTGAGAAAAATGAAGAATCAGGCTGAGATGTTTCAAATAAAGCAAGATTAATCTCCAGAAACCCTAATGAAACAGAGGTATATAATTTACCCAACAGAGAATTCAAAATAACTGTCATAAAGATGCTAACTACAGGCAAGAGAACAAAGCATGAGAAATTTCAACAGAGATAGAAAATGTTAAGGGAATTCCCTGGCGGTCCAGTGGTTAGGACTTCACTCTTCCACTGCAGGGGGCATAGGTTCAAACCCTGGTAGAGAAACTAAGATTCCACAAGCCACACAGCACAGCCAAAAAAAAAAAAAATAGTACAAAACAGAAATCATGGAGCTGAAGAATGTGAAAAATTCACTTGAGCAGTTTATCAACAGACTAGATATCAAACAGGAGAAAGGATCAGTGAACTTGAAGACAAGTCATTGGAAATAATTTAGTCAGAAAAAAAAAAGGAATGAAAAAGAATGAACAAAACTAAAGGGACTTACGGTACACCATCAAACAGATCAATATACACATTGAATCCCAGACAGAGAAGAAAGTACCAGAAAGCTTATTCGATGATGATGATAATGATGACTGAAAAATTCCCAAAACTGGAGTAGAACATGGACATCCAGATCCAAGAAGTCAAAAGAATACAAAGAAATCCACACCAAGACACATTATAATCAAATTATTAGAAGTCAAAGGCCCTTGAATTTTGAAAGCAGAGAAGGAAGAGACTTGTCACATACAGGGGAACCCCTACAAGACTATAAGAAATTTTTCAGCAGAAATTTTGCAGGCCAGAAAAAAAGCAGGATAATCTTATTAAAGTACTAAAAGAACACAACAACAAAATGCCAAGTAAGAATAACATACTCTGCAAAACTAGCCTTCAAAAAATAGAGAGATCATGACCTTCCCAGATAAACAAAAGCTGAAGGTCACCACTAGACCTGTCTTATAAGAAATGCTAAAGAGAGTTCTTCAGGTTGAAACAAAATGATGCTAAAAAGTAACACAGTAGCATAAGTATGAAACTCATTGATAAAGATGAATATATAGACAAATACAGAATATTGTATTACTATAATGGTGGTGGGTAAATCACTTAATTCTATAAAAGTTAAGAATAAATATTAAAATAACTAAAGATATTAAAAGATACACAAGATAAACAGAGTAAATTATGACAACAATAAAATGTTGGAGTGTGGGTGGAAGAAGTTTAAGTGTAGAGTTTTTGTATGCAGTTGAATTTATCAGCTTTAAATAGACTGTTGCATAAAATATTTTTTGTAAGCCTTAAGGTAACCACATACACGGACATACACCACACACACATTATAGAAGTTACACAAAATTAAAATGGAAAATAATCAAAGTATATCAATATGAAAAAAAATTAACAAAACAGGAAGACAGCAAGAGAGGAAATAACAGACCAAAGAACTACAAAGCTAATAGAAAAACATCAACAAAATAGCAATATAAATTGTTTCTTTCCAGTAAGTACTTTAAATGTAAGTTGATTAAACTCCCCAATCAAATGACATAAGAGTTGCTGAACGGACTAAAAATATAAAAGACCCAACTGTATGCTGTCTACAGGAAACTCACTTTCGATTTAAGGGTACACATAGACTGAAAGTAAAAAGATGGAAAAAGATACTATGCAAATAGTAACCAAAAGAATGCAGGGGTTGCTTTAGTTAGACAAAATAGACTTTAAGTCAAAAACTGTCATAAGAGGCAAAGAAGGACTTTGTATTATTATATTATGAAAGGGTCAATCCACCAGGAAGATATAACAATTATAAATATGCATCCAACATCAGAGTACCTAAACATATAAAACAAATATTGACGGAACTGAAGGGAGAAATAAGACAGTAACACCATAACAGTAAGAGACTTCAATGCCCCACTTTCAATAACGGATAGAACATCCAGACAGAAGATCAATAAAGAAACCAAGCACTTGAGCAACATTATGGACCAAATGGCACTGACAGACATGTAGAACATTTCGCACAACAGCAGCAAAATACACATTCTTCTCAAGCACATGCGGATCTTGCTCCAGGGTAGATTGCATGTTAGGTCACAAAATAAGTCTTAACACATTTAAGAAGATTAAGATCATACAAAGTATCTTTTCTGACTACAGTGGAATGAAACTAAAACTCAATAGCAGAAGTAAAACTGGAAAATTTACAACTATGTGGAAATTAACACACTGTTGAACAACGATTGGGTCAAAGAAGAAATCAAAAAGGAAATTAGAAAATATGTCTTGACAAAAGAAAACACAACATTCCCAAAATTATGTGTTGCAGCAAAAGCAGTACTAAGAGAGATTTCCATAGTGATAAGCACCTACATTTAAAAAGAAGAAAGATCTCAGATGAACAGCCTAATTTTACACCTCAAGGAGCTGGAAAAAACAAACTAAGCCCAAAATTAACAGAAGGAAGGAGATAACAAAGATCAGAGCAGAAATAAACAAAATAGAGAATTAAAAAACAATAGAAAAAAATTGATGAAACTAAGTTTTTTGAAAAGCTAAATAAAATTGACAAACTCTTAGCTAGGCAATTAAGAAAAAAAGACAAAATAAGTAAAAGCAGAAATGAAAGAAGAGACATTACAACTGATGCCACAGAAATAAAAAAGATCATAAGAGACTACTATAAGCAGTTATATACCAACAAGCTGAATAACCGAGAAGAAATGGATAAATTCCCATAAAAATACAACCTACCAAGACTGAATCATGAAGAAACAGAAAGTATGAAGAGACCTATAACTAGTATGGAGATTGAATCAATAATAAAAAAGCTCCCAATAAAGAAAAGTCCAGACCCAGATGGCTTCACTGGAGAATTCTACCAAATATTTAAAGAGTTAATGTCACTTATTCTCAAACATTTCCAAAAAAATTGAAGAGGAGAGAAGACTTCCTAACTAGTTCAACGAGGCCAGCATCACCTAGATACTAAAGCCAAAGATACCACCTGAAAAGAAAACTACAGGCCAGTATTCCTGATGAATATAGATGCAAAAGTCCTCAACAAAATACTAGCAAACTGAATCCAACAGCACATTAAAAGTATTATACACCATGACCAAGTGGGAGTTACCTCTGAGATACATGGATGGTTCAAGAAAATCAATTAATGTAATATACCACATTAACAGAACAAAAGATAAATCACATCTTTACAATAGATGCAGAAAAGGCATTTGACAAAATTTAACACGCTTTCATGATAAAAACTCAACAAACTAAGAATAGAAAAAAATTACTTCAATGTAACAAAAAAAAGCTACAACTAACATCATTTTTTTTAATGTCTTGAGATATTTTCTAATTTCCCTTTTGCTTTCTTCCTTGACCCAATGGTTCTTCACGAATGTGTTGTTTAATTTTCTAGTTTTACTTCTGCTCTTAGAAAATGTAAAGAATATAAAAAATATGCAAGGAAATAACAAAAAATGCCAGTCATTGAGTATAATTTCTTTTTATTTCATGGAACACTTTTAGAAATTAACAACATACTAGAGCATGAAAGCAACACTTAACAAATTAAAGACAGTGAGACACAGTGTCTGAGAGTACATCTCAACCACTTACTGGCTCTGCCTGTGTCCCATTTCCAAAAATGGATAATAATAATGCATACTCCATAGGGTTATTGTGAGGACTAACTGATACAAAAATCAGAAAAAATAATTATAAAAATAACTGCAGGGAACTATATTCAATATCCTGTCATAAACCATAATGGAAAATAATATGAACAAGAATATATATGTATAACTGAATCACTTTGCTATACAGCAGAAATTAACACAACATTGTAAATCAACTATACTTCAATAATTTAAAAAAAAATAATTGCAAATATCTCTCACAAACATAGATTCAAAAATCCTTGACAAATCAAATCCAAATATATAGATAAAGGATAACATATCATGACCAAATATGTTTTATCCCAAGAATACAACATTGGTTTAACATTCAAAAATCAATGTAATAGACCATATTTGCAGTGTAGGGGAGAAAATCATATCATCTCAATAGATACAGAAAAAGAATTTGACAAAATTCAACAACCATTCGTGATTTTTATTAAAAATCAACTTTTAGCAAACTAAGAACAGAAATTCCTCGATCTACTGAAGAACATCTACAAAAATACCTATAGCCAACATAATACTTAATGATGAAAGACTGAAAGATTACTCCCTAGGCAAGAGGCAGGTACTTCACTTCTTGTCCTAGCCATTGTGCTGGAGGTTCAGCCATTGCAACAAGGTAAGGAAAAACAGACAAATATTAGAAAGAAAGAAGTAAAATTGTCTTTATTTGTAGGTGACATGATTGAGGAAAAAATTTTAATGGACCTACAAAAATCAACTAGAGCTAATAAGTGAATTTAAGAAGTTTGCAGGATAAAACTATTTCATATACTAGCAGAAAACAATTGAAAAAAATATAAAGACAATTCCATTTATGATAGTGCCCCACCCCAAATTAAAATATTTATGAATAAATGTAATATATGTGCAAGATCTTTACAATGAAAACTACAAAACTACTGAGAGAAATTAAAGAAGGCCTAAGTAAATGGCAAAAAATACCCTGGAAGACCCATTATTTTTAAGATGTCACTTCTCCCCTAAATTGATACATACATTCAATGCAATCCCAATTAAAATATTAGCAGGATTTTTTGGTAGCAGTTGCCAAGATTATTTTTAAATGTATGTGGAAATACAAAGCATTTAAAATAGCGGAAACAATTTTGAAAAAGAAAACCAAAGTTGCATGATCACACTACCTGATTTCAAGACTTCCTGTAAAGCTATAGTAATTGAGACATTGTAATACTAGGGAAAATATAGACATATAGATCAATGGAGAAGAAATGAGAATGCAGAATTAGACCCACACATATATAGTCAATAGACTTTTTACAAAGGTGCCCAGGTAATTGAGTGAGGAAACGAACATTTTTTTCAATAAATGGTTCTGAAATAATTGGGTATCCATATGGGGAAGAATGAATACTGATTCTTACGTCACACCATATACTTAGATATATACTTGCTCTGGATCATAGACCTAAATGTAAAAGCTAAAACTCGTAGAAGAAAATCTTCATTACTTTGTAGGAGCCAAATATTTCTTAGGAAACAAAAAGCATGAACCGGGGCTTCCCTGGTGGCGCAGTGGTTGCGCGTCCGCCTGCCGATGCAGGGGAGCCGGGTTCGCGCCCCGGTCCGGGAAGATCCCACATGCCGCGGAGCGGCTGGGCCCGTGAGCCATGGCCGCTGAGCCTGCGCGTCCGGAGCCTGTGCTCCGCAACGGGAGAGGCCACAGCAGAGGGAGGCCCGCGTACGGCAAAAAAAAAAAAAAGCATGAACCAAAATTGACAAACAAGACTTTATCAAAATAAAAGCTTGTTTTTGCAAAACAGATAATGATTTGCAGCACATGTATCTTGCAAAGTACTTGTATCCAGAATATATTAAGAACTCTTACAACTCAACAGTAAGAAAATCCAATAAATATGGGCAAAATATTTTAAGACACTTCACAAAAGAAGATGAATGCGTGGCCAAGAAGCACATGAAAAGATGCTCATGATCGTTAGTCATCAGGAAAATGAAAATTACAACAATGAGATACCATTAAATATTGACTAGAAAGACTAAAATTAAAAGTTTATACCAAGTATTGCCAAAGATGTGTATTAATAAGAAAATATACCCTGATGATAGGAATATAAAGTTTATACCCACTTTGGAAAGCAGTTAGACAGTTTTTGAAAAGTGAAATGTCATAAAACAGCTCTTGAAGTCCAAGAGGCCCAAGAGAAACAAAAGCATATGTCCATACAAAAACTTGAATGTGAATGTTCGTAGTAGCTTATTTCACAATGGCCCAAAACTGAAATTAACCCAAATATCCATAAAAAGCAAAGGGATAAACAAAATATGGTATATCTATACAAAGGGGTATACTTTGCAGTAGGAAAGGAAAGTGCTAGTGATAAACACAACAACATGGATGTATCTAAAAAATCAATATGTAGAATGAAAGAAACCAGACAAAAATGAGCTCACACTATGTCATTACATTTATATTAAATTTTAGAAAATGCAGACTAACCTATAGTCACAAAAAGTGGATTACCTATTGATTGGGGCCTGGGGCAGGATGAAATTTAGTGGGTGTGGAAAGATTCTGTATTTGATTGAAATGGTGGCTTCACAGGTTGCAAAAGTAGACAAAACTCATCAAATTGTACACCCACATACATATATTATACCTCAATGAAATTGATTCCCCCTGCAAAAACAAAAACAAACAAACAAAAACAGTGCAGAGGTTTGAAATATAATCTGAGAATAAAACCTAAAGTGAGGAAGAATGTAAAAAGTGTAGCCCCGTTATTTAGCAGCTCTGTGTAACTTCATAAAGTTATGTGGGTAAATGACATAACCTCTCTATGCCTATTTCCTCATTTATAAAAATGAGAATAATAATAGTACTTACCTCATAGAATCATTGTGAGGAGTAAAGTATATAATTCATGTAAAATCTTTAGAGTGGTACCTGCCAAATGGTGTTGATTATTAGCTATTAATATTAAATTTCAAAAAATTGGGATTTCTTAGACTATGTTCTCTCATCCCCAAATAACTCTGAATTCAGTAACAGAAATAAGGTGTGAAAGTTTATTTGGAAAAATTTTAAACACTTATGAACACATGGGTAAAGGATGTAATCACAATGAAATTTAGAAAATATTTAGAATATGATAATAAAAATACTATATATCAGAACTTTATATGAAGCAGCTAAACTGGCACACAGAAGTAAATCTGGAACTTTAAATGTTTACATTAGAAAAGAAGAGCCTGAAATTTAGCAAGTTAAGTAAGCATCCAATTTTATGTTAAAAAAAAAAAGATAAACCCAAAGGAAACAAGCAGAAGGAAATTAATGTAGAGATTAATAAAATAGAAAACATAATAATAAAGAGGCTTAACAAAACCAAGAGCTACCTCATACTTTTTTTTCATGGTCAAATTTCTTCAGGGGTGACCATGTACGTACTCACCATCTTCTCACTTCCCCAGCCACTCTAATCTGCTTTGCCCCATCACTCTACCAAAAGAGCTGTTGCCTAAGGCTTACAGTGACCTTTCTATCAAGTTCATTAGGCACTTTTCAATCCTCACCCAGGTTCATCTCTCAGCAGCAATTGACTCCATATTTTTCTCTATAACACTTCCACTGGCTAGCACACTGTCCTGGATTTTTTTTTTTTTTTTTTTTTTTACTACCTTGCTTGCTTCTCTTCACACTCATCTGCCTCTGCCTTGCCCTCAGAGGTTGAAGTTTCTCAAGACCTAAGCCTAGGTCCCTTGCTCTTGCCAAGTGATTGCATCCACATTCTTGGTATTGTACCATTTAAAAGCAGATGACTCACATACACATATCTATGATCCTAACACAGACTCTGAGCTCTAGCTTTCTATATTCTACACCTATTTGACATCTCTTCAAGGATATCTGAAGCCCTCAGATTCAGCATATCCATATCCAACATATTCAAGTGAGCCCAGGATCTTTCCTCCTCCCTCCCCACTCTACACCTATTTTCCCCCAAACCTCACCTTCCTCTTTTCTTCCCCATTTCAGTGCCTGGCACTGCTATCCATGTATTTACGTAGTTCAGAAACCTATGAGTCATTGATGCTGCCTTCTCTCTCATATCTCACATTCACCCCATTACCAAATCCTGTCTGTTACCTCCTAACATCTCTTAAGTCCATTCACTTCTTCCCATCCACAATGCCTGGTGCATACTACCATCTATCTATTGCCTAGTCTATGGCAGTTAGCCTCCTAATTGCTGTGTCTATATCCTCTGGGTCTCACTCAAAAAGAGCTTCCTTTAAAACAGGGGTCCCAAACTCAAAGGCCTAGAGGGCCCTGCATATTACCCTCTGAGAGATAATAGGGAATGGTAGTGACTATGGTGTACTAGAGAGCATATATCTAAAGAGGGCACTACATTAATTCAGTTCCAGCTGTGAGATGACATTGACAAATCATCTGATTTTTCAAGAGAAATCAGAAATTTGGATTTTTTAATAGGAAATCTACTTTTTAAATAATGGAATTGAAGTATTGTTTAAAAAAATAAATACCATAGGCTAACACTGGTTAAGCCAAACAAAACATTTTGTGAATCAGATCCAACCCATAGGCTACTAATTTGTATTTCCTCCTCTTCCCCCTTTTGTTTTTTCTGTATTATCTTCCTTAGAGGAATAAAACAAATCAACACCCTATTTTCTTTATAATGTCCATATAACAAAGCTAAATTACATTTAATACCCATCAACATTAGTTAAAATGAACTCTGAGTAATTTACACCTTAACTTATGGGAAGTTTATGTTCTAAGTTTGACCAAATATAAAGAAAGTACCATACATCCCCCTGTGATATACCATCAATGTCTGCCTCGCTCTACTATACTATATACATTGCTTTAGGTCAGCCATTATTGTACATTTGTTTTGAAGGAAATTTTGCATGCTCTTCAGCACCTAATATGTGTGATCAATGCTTAATGACTTGGATGGTTGAGCAAATTCATGGTAAAGTTAAGGAGTTTAAATGTTTCCTTCTCTTCCTCCACACAATTAAAATCAGAATCTCTAACTTAGCGAAGTAGAACTTTGCATCTAACTTGTTTTTTGTTTTCTTTTGTTTTGTTTTTTTGCGGTACGCGGGGCTCTCACTGTTGTGGCCTCTCCCGTTGCGGGGCACAGGCTCCGGACACACAGGCTCAGCGGCCATGGCTCACGGGGCCAGCGGCTCCGCGGCATGTGGGATCTTCCCGGACCGGGGAACGAACCCGCGTCCCCTGCATCGGCAGGTGGACTCTCAACCACTGTGCCACCAGGGAAGCCCTAACTTGTTTTAAATAAAGACAAACTTCTATAAATTAAGTGTCCTTGTTATCTTTTTATTTTAACTTTGTTGAGGGGTCTGTTTAAGTAGTATAATTTCATCAATAGTCCTGAACTAGAATTCTGAGAATATGAGTTCTGGTCCAAATCCTATTCTACTTGGCTAATTGGTATTTGTCAAATCACTACTTTTCTGGGCCAGTTGTTTAATTTGTAAAGTGGTTAGTCTCAGTGATATCTAAGACACCTATAGTTCTCATAGTTTGACACTGATAACGCATCTAGAATTTGAGGGTTTCTTTAAAAAATCTCTTACTTTATGACCTAGTTCTGAAATCTAATACAGTGTCTGTGAATGCTACCTCTGAGATATGAATGCCAATTTTTAAATTACACATATCATGTTAAAACCAATCAAAGTTTAGTTTGTTTAGGACATAAATATTTAAATATTTAGAATCATCTGCTTTCTAAAATAAGGTGTAGCTGTATATTTCAAATCTGTATGTTCTAACTTTTAACAAAAATTCAATTACAGCTGCCATTTTTCATTAGCACGTTGATCACATGCTACAATTTTTTTTCAGCTTTAATCTCTCAGTATAAAAATGCTTAAATAATATTTTCTTAAACTTTTGTGCTCTTTCCTCAGCTATTGTGTAGGACTTTGTCCAGTTGCTGATGAAGCCACCTAGGCTGGTTTGAGGTGACACTGTGTACTCTAGGGAACTTTTCTGTCATACCATGGAATTAGCAGGTTTTAAGCTAATGTGAATGATCATCATCACTGATTATGTTCAAACTGTTATTGTCCTTAAGAAATCTAGATGGAAAGAAAGTAAGCAGTGTTCCTTCTGCTTTTTTCTCCCTTGGGATATTCTATTACTTCTTCTGATACATTCTGCCCTTTTTTTCCCCACCATTATCTGTCAGAATGATATTCTCCAATGACTCTGGCTCTCTGTCTTTATCTTTACAAAAAGCAATTCTGCTATCTTCCTAGTTTGAAAAGCATCAAAGGTTTTATGAAAATCAGTAATATACAATGGGGGATTTTGTGTTGGAAAACTTTTTAAAGGATAGCACAGTTTCAGCCCAAATACAATTTAGATTAGTTTCCTAACAATTCTAAATCCATAATGTATGAGACTCTTAGTTCAGAAATAAATTCTTTATATTCCTTAATATAGGTTAAATTTTCTTCAGAGCTGTGCATGGTAAACTAATGAGCAATCCATAGTACCTGTTATATTTCAGGGTGATTTTCAATAATGAAAGCTCATAAATTTTCCTCCTTACTTATAAAATTAATACTTCATTCCTGAAAAAATAGTTATTTATGCTTTTTTAAAAATATACTTCTAGTTAAGTAAAGGATATGGTAAAAGTACTTGATAGTCTGCAAAACAACACAAAATGAAGGTGTTAAACTGCTTCTAGATCATTATATTTTACTAAACTGATCATTTGGTTTCTGAATATATTTTTCTTGGGCATGTTAATTCTGCAAATCTTGAAACAACTAACAAATAGTTGCAGTAACATATATATGACACTGCTATTAATAAAGCAGTATTTGTCTCCCTAAAAATGAAGGAATTAACTTGAACTATGTACCATCAAAGATCTAAATGTACAAATGTATCAAAGAAAACCAGGATCCCTATGAGCCTTGAATTAGGAGTCAGGACACCTGGGTTTTAATCCTTTCAATTTCCTGTGTATTCCTAGACAATCCACTTAATCTCTAAAGCGCAGCTTTATTTATAAAATTAAGTTATTGAATTAAATCTCTAAGGTTTCTCTTAGTCCAGGAGAAACTGGGACAAGTTTCCAGTTGTCCTATCCCAGCAGAGTCTTACGGACAGTGCTTATTCTCCTAGCAACAATATGTGACAACACCTATGAAGTATTGCCAACCAGGAGAGCTCACCTAAGACATGCTGTCCAGGTTTTTTATTGGGGATCAGTCAGATAGGCATGGAGCATCTCCCTGGCAGACTTTAATTACTCAGTCTCCAACCTCTTCAAAGGTCAAAATGATACCAAATGGCCTGGGTCACATTAATCACATGTTAGCATAAATTATTATGGTGGTCACATGGCCACCATAAATCACATTGTTAGCATAAATTATTTGGTATGGCCCAAGGCCCCAGGTAAACAAAGACATTCTTATCAGGCAAGATATTCCAAGGATTCGGAAATGTCTTCCAAGGGCTAGGCAAGAGCCAGATCTTTCTGTGTAATGTGCAGGGTTTAGACAACTCAGGCCTGCTGAGTTAATCCTTTGCTGCATACTTTTCAGTGAAGTAATCCTCTAGAGCCTTCTTGAGAAAGGGTGCTTGGTGAGCAATTTCTGGGGGCTTTTCATGTCAAATATTTTTTGCTCAACTGTCATATTTGATTGATAGTTTATAGAATTCTAGGTTGGAGATAATTTTCCCTGAGGATTTTTAAGGTGTTGCTCCACTTGCAGTGTTGTTATTGAAGCTTGAAAGCCATTCTGATTCTTGATCCTTTCTATGTGAATTGTTTTTTTCTTTACTGAAAACTATTAGATTTTTCTTTGACCCTAGTGTTCTGAAATGATGTCTCTTCACATGGATCTGTTTTCTATCCATTCTGCTGGGCATTGAACATGCGCTTTTAATTTAGTCACATGTATCCTTTAGTTTGGGGAAACATTCTTGAATTTTTCATTGATTTTCTCCCCTCCTTTGTTTCTGTTCTCTCCTTCTGGAGCTCCTAACATTTGGATGTTGGACATCCAAGCAGATCTTTTTCTTACCTCTTCTGTCCTATTTTTCATCTGTCTTTTGTCTCTACTTTTTTTAGGGAGATTCCCCCAACTTCTAGCCCTTCTCTTGACATTTTAATTTCTACTAGCTTGTTTAATTTCTATAAGCTCTTTTTTTTCCTCTGAATTTTTTTTTATTAACAGCATCTTGTTTTTGTTTCATGAGTGCAATATTTTATCTCTCTGATTCTATTAATTAAAACATTGTTTGTTTAGTTTTTTCTTTATAGTTTTCTTTTTTCTATTAGTTTGTTGTGATCTCTATCTTTCATTGAAAACTTTTGAGCTATCTGGTTATCCTTGGCTGTCTGTTCATAATTAAGAGTGGAAGCTCTAAGCATGTGGGTGAGGCATGTACACACTAGGTGATCTGGCTGGACGATTTGTTATGGAACCTATGATGCTGGTATACTTAGGTCTTTCCTCTTGGGCCACTCAGATTTCTCTGGGGGAAAAGTATTCTAATCCTTCAGAGAATGAAGGTGTAGTTTACAACACTTTGAGAACCTAGTCGGGGAAGAGGGTTTGGGCATGGGAGAATCCCTTTACTTGGTGTTCATTACTAATCTCCCTGTTTTTTGGAATGGTCCCAAACTATCAACTGTGCCTGCCATCTAACTCTCACTCCAGGCCAGAATAGCCTCTTCAGAGAATAAACACTCAGATATCTGGCAGAATGAATAAGTGGCATTTCAGGCATGGACTAGGGAAAGAGATTTAGGGATCTAACTGCTCTTAAACAGCTTTTATCTACCCCTGTTTTAGCCGCTTCCACCTCTCAGTTCCAGTGGTACTTGGTTCTCTTGGTTCCTGAACCTTTTGAAGATTCTGAAATATTTATCAGGCTGGTTCTCAGTCCTCCTCACTACTGACTTGGGATTCATCACATTTTGTTGATGATCCCTAAGACCACCCTCAGCCTCAGTGATTCGCTAGAAGGACTTACAGTTGTTATGGTTACAGTTCATGGATAGGGTAAAATCAGCAAAGGGAAACGACACATGGAGTAAGGTCCAGAGGAAACCAGGAATAAGCTTCCAAGAGTCCTCTCCCAGTAGGGCCACATTCCTTCCATAATGAGTTGTGACAACATGTGAAATGTTACTTACCAAGGAAGCTCATTAGAAATTCAGTGCCAAAGTTTTTTATTGGGGCTTAGTCATGCAAGCACTCTTTGCCCAACACCAAAATTCCAGACTTCCATAAGGAAAGCAGGTGTTGTGTATAAACCATATTGTTTGCACAAAAAGCTTAGGCACAATGAAATACATTTATAATTTAGGGAATGGTGAGAATCTTCCCAAAAATCCAAGTTCCCAAATGCCAGCCAAGTACCAGCCTTACAAGCAGGCTTTTCTAAGGATAGCAGTCTCAGGCATACTATATTAACTCTTTTCTGCACACATATCCATCTGCTTTCTAGCTTCCAACACTTTGTTATTGTATCCTTTCCCATTCTACTCACACTTATGGGTTTATATCTTTTAAGAAAATCCCTTTGCTATTGTGGAGTTTCAGGTGAGAACAATTAGACATGTATCTTCAGTATTAACCTGGAATTTTATTATATTGTAAATCAAAAGACCCCACTTTAATTGTATAAAATCATTTTAAGCAACTTGAGAGAAAACAGACTAAGCAAAGAGAAGAAACTTTAAATTTAAAAAAAGATGTTAGTATCCTAAGAGAGTGACAAAAAGAGATTGTATCCTCTGTATCCTAGAAAGAAGAGGCTGCTGTAAAGAAAAAATATTTAGAAGATTTTTAAAAAGGAGTTTTTAAAAAATGAAGTATAGGATAGGCATTGAAAGAACATCTGAGAAAAGTCTGGCTACTCATAGCTAAGGCATATAAAAGCTTCATTTTTTTAATATGCAGCACTAGCAATAGTAAGCTTGAGAATGGTGCACTACTCTCCATAGGAAACTAAGGAGAGTAAACTAAACTAATTAAATTGAGATGGAAACTAAGGAAAATGCTTCTGTGAAAGAAATCTACATAGTTGGAAATATATGCCTATCTATTCAGAATGGGGAAGAGACTTTGTTCACCCCAATTTATTTTTGCATCAATTCCAAAGTTTATATAGATATGTTCTCCAATAAAGTTTCTATTTCAAATTGACTTGACAAAAAGAAATTGCATAGAAAAGCACCCATTCTATAGGTATTTCAGTATCTACTGTCTCTAAGCAGCATGGGTCTGAATGCCATGGGGGACAGTAAATGATATATAGCTCCATGGTGACTCTTCCTCAAATCTTGGGATACCTGTATTAACTAAACTTATATTAGATAACATTCACAAATAAAATATATTTATCATACTCTCATCTTTCTTCCCTTTACTTGAAGAACTAAATAGGGAGACAAAAGATGAGAGTCTGAATTATAAAATAACAATCATTTCAGATCACTCATAAATAGGTTAAATATTTTAAAATAAGTTTGCTAGTGATAAGTGTTTTAAATCTTCATTAATTCAAAAATTATAAACTTATATTTTCTAAATTAGGGACTACTAGTTTGTACATAGGGAAAAAGGTAGGTTATATGATGAAAAACATTTGATATCCATCAACCCATATAATTGTTCATAATTTTAGAATAAAGAATAATATCCTCCTAAAATAGCCCATTTAAGTTCTAAAATTTGTTTGGAAATGCAAAAGACCTCAAATAGCCAAAGTAATCTTGAGAAAGAAGAACAGAGCTGGAGATATGCTCCTGCCTTCAGACTATACTACAAAGCTAAGTCATCAAAACAGTCTATCACTGGCACAAAAACAGACTCACAGATGAATGGAACAGAATAAACAGCCCAGAAATAAACCCATGCACTTATGGTCAATTAATCTAGGACAAAAGAGCCAAGAATATACAATGGGGAAAAGACAAGTCTCTTCAATAAGTGGTGTGGGAAAAATGAACAGCTACATGTAAAAGAATGAAATTAGAACATATTCTCAGACCTTATACAAAAATAAATTCAAAACGGATTAAAGACCAGAAGCCATAAAACTCCTAGAAGAAAACATAGGCAGAACACTCTTTAACCTGAATCATAGCAATATTTTTTGGATCTAAGGCAAAGAAAACAAACAAAAAAATAAACAAACGGGACCCAATCAAACATAAAAGCTTTTGTATAGCAAAGGAAACCATCAACAAAACAAAAAGACAATCTACTGAATGGGAGAAAGTATCTGAAGATATGACCAATAAGGGGTTAATATCCAAAACATAGAAACAGCTCATTCAACTCAACATCAATAAAAACAAACAACCTGATTAAAATATGGGCAGAAGACCTAAACAGATTTTTCCATAGAAGACATATAGATGGCCAACAGGCACTAATCATCAGAGAAATGCAAATCAAAACCACATTGAAATATCACCTCACACCTGTCAGAATGGCTATCATCAGACCACAAATAAATGTTGGTGAGGATGTGGAGAAAAGGGAACCCTCATACACTGTTGGTGGGAGTGTAAATTGGTGCAACCACTATGGAAAACAGTATGGAGTTTCCTCAAAAACTAAAGATAAAGCTACCATATGATCAAGCAATTCCACTCTTGGGTTTATATCTGAAGAAAGTGAAAACACTAATTCAAAAAGATACATGCACCCCAATGTTCATAGCAGCATCATTTACAATAGCCAAAATATGTAAACAACCTAAGTGTCCATCAACAGATAAACGGATAAAGAAGATGTGGTATACACATACAATGAAGTACTACTCAGCCATAAAAATAGGATGAAATTGTACCATTTGCAACAACATGGATGTACTTGGAGGGTATTATGCTCAGTAAAATAAGTCAGACAGAGAAAGACATCCCGTATGTTATCATTTGTATGTGGAATCTAAAAAATAAGTGAATGAATATAACAAAACAGAAACAGACCTACGGATATAGAGAACAAACTAGTGGTTACCGGGGAGAGAAGGAAGAGGGGGTATTAAGATAGGGGTATTAAGAAGTACAGACTACTATGTACACAGTACATAAATTGCAAGGATATATTATACAACACAGGGAATATGGCCAATATTTTATAATAACTTTAAATGGAGGATAATTTACAAAAAATTTTTGAATCACTATGTTGTACACCTGAAACTAATATAATCAAATATACTTCAATTTTTTTAAATGTTTAATTAAAAATAAAATAAAATGGCCCATTTATTCAGTTTTTCTGATACTAAGAAAGACCTGGAAAGATATGGCCCCTCTGACATAAATTGGCATCAGCAAATCATTTTCATGTATGCTATCTACCATTCTAAACTTCTGGAAATCTACATAAAGTACATGTTTACTGTGCTTCATGAACTATCATTCACTGTCTTAACATCTTAACAAATGATAATTGCTTGACATTTTTTATATTAATTTTGTTTACCTAGCATCATGTCCTGTTAGCTATATTCTACAAAACACTTGGAATCTACTAATATCAGGTCATCATTTTTAACTTTATTATAATCTCAATGTGATTGAAGCACCTGGTTGTGTTTATATGATGCATTGTAACATTCTGCAAATCTGGGACCACTGCTGACCTTTAATTCTTTCCTTGTTCAGCTCAACACCCTCTCACACCCATTATTTATCCCATCCCATGACCTTGTAGATTACACTTTCTACCCTGTCCCCATTCTCTTCTTCATTTGAACCTTTTAAATGCCTTCACTGAAATCTAGCTTTTTCCAGACAACCCTTTGTAAACACCCCATCTCAATTTGTGGGAAGAACAGTCAGCCTGTTTTATGTTTCCCAGTACTCCTGATGTTATACCATCATCATCTCTCTTAAACCCATGCCATCTGATTAGGTCATCACTGGCTATAATAATAACTTCCACTTTCCTGGATGAATCATCACTTTCTTTCTCCTGGCCCTGTCTCTTGAACATCTATAGATGTTCTTCAAAGCCCATATTGATAATGCATCCAATGTCTCTCAATTTAGTGGCTTCTCAGAGCTCTAAAACCCTCCACTTCTATTTGAGCTACTCAACAGCATGACCACACCTTAGATCAACTCTTGAAAATGAAGCAATTCTTTCCAACCAGTTTCTTCTCTTTCCCCTTATACATCTGGAATTCATCCCTTTATATGTTTTTTACCCTCATCCTAACCTTTACTCACTTTACCCCTTTTGTTTCCCCACTCCATTAGCTTCTTTTTAATGTCATTTGCGTTTAGAACCTATGGTCAGTCTAGTATTCCTCATCCCTTGAATTTGCTGTGCCGATGTGGTTCACTCACCCACTTTTTCTTTCTCTACAATAGTTCCACGTGTCTAAATAGTTCTAAATTTTTGCTTGAAAAATGCAATGTAGTTATTTGAACTTTTTATAATGGCATCTTTTTTTTTCTGTTAGAGTGTTTCAATTTTCAAATTAGGAACCCCTACTGACCACGTATACTGTCAACTGTCTGACTTTAACTGGACCTCTCTGCTTCTCAATGTAATCTTTTATAGCCCTTCTATTCATGTGTTCCAAATGTTTTCCATATTTCAAGGGCTTAAATCTAACATCCCTTCTCAGGATATGACCTTGCCTCCTACTTTACTAGAAAAGAATAGAATCCATCTGCCAAATTCTCTCATCCATCTTCTCTACATCAAAATGTTGTGTCTATGCTACATCCCCACTTCTTATTCTAGCAAAGAGAGGTTTGTAGATTATTTTATATTTTCTGTGCAGACCTCCAAGATTTTCTTCAACTATCTTTTCTAACCTCTTGACTCAATAGTATGTGTTTTACTTTTCAGGGATGACCTGCCTCACCTAGAGCCTTCTTTAGCAATTGAACTCTCCTTTCCTCACTCCCACTCTCCTCCATTTACCATTTCACCCCCTCTAGTTCATCTTTGATCAGCAGATTATTAAATCAGAAACTGTGAAAGTCTGAGATTTTACCCTACTTGAAAGCTGACAGGTTAGCCTGCCACAGTTTTATAATACATATACCAACAGAAAACAGAAGACCCATGGGTCAGAGAAAAAGACCATTTATTACTCATGGCAAAAAAACAAAAAGCAAGCAAAGCAATGTTTTGAATCAAGCGCCCAAGCCCAATTCCTGTAAGGCAACAGAGTGAGAGCCAGATGTTACCTGTGTCTGCAGCAAGGTGTGTTACAGAAGAGAAACCCCCAAATGAGGAAGACAGACAGACCTTATCTTTATTCTGGAATGTAAGCCAATCTTCACCAAGGAGAGAGAGGAAGACTTTACTCCCCTGGAATATCTCCAGGGAGGGAAATGTTCTGTATATCATACCAGTCAGGAGACAGATCTTCCCTCTGACCCTAAGGTAGACACTATCTCTAATTTTCAAGGATGTTTGCTGTGCAAACCCCTTGCATAGTAGAAAACCTGGCATGCAGAAACCTGCAATATTCCAATACATGATTTCCAATACAAATTTTCCTTTTCTTATCTCCTATCTTCAAATATATCTCATATAGTCTGTGCTCACCGCCTTTGTCATCTTACTTCCTTGCACTTTTTCCTGTCATTCCACTGAAAACTATTCTCTTCAAGATACCTCAATCAAATGGTTGTTTCTTAATTATTCTTGACTTTTTGCAGAATTTAGCAATGGCTGAACTTTCTTCCTTTCACCTCTAAACTACTCCACTGCTGTCTAGTCTGATTCTTAAGTCTGTGTCCTTTGCTCATCTCTCTTTTCTTCCCTTTTTGGGCTTTTTCATTTTCACTATTAAATGTGAACATATCACAGGTTGATTTCTCATTCTACATTTGCTCCCCCAAATACATTCTACTTTGAGTTGCAGCTGTCACCTCTGTGGGTGGTTGTGATTTACTTCTTATATTCCAAAACTCACCTGCCATCTCTATTTCTGCCTATATATAATAAATTTTAAAACTAAGGATCAATTCTATGACCTGACTTTTAAAAATTGTTGTCAGTGGGACTTTCATTCTATCAGTTCTTTAGATTCAAAATCTGAGAATGAGATTGCGTGGACTCACTCAAATGCAACAGTCTTTTAACTGGAATTCTTTATGCCATTCTAATCCATTGTCTACACTGTCACCTAAGAAATCACCTGAGCATAAAATCATATTACAGAGTTCGTGGGAGTTAAGGTCTAATCCCTTGACATTTTTGTATGAGGTCTCCGTGACTGGACGACTGCTTTCCCTTCAGTTTCTGCTTGTGCTGTATTCCCATACTCACCCACACCACAACAACATGCCAAAGTACTTGCTTTGACCTAAATTCACCGCTCATTTATTCAAACATTTTCTGAACCTACTGTGAACCAGGTATCATGCTGGCCACTGGGGCTATACATATGAGTAAGTTACGGTCTCTCTTAAGAGGGGAATAAAAATGTAAATAAATGCCATAAAGTATGATTTGTAATGCAGGGATACAGAGTGGTTTCCCTCTTCCTAAGGCACTTAAGGTGACAACATAAAAATGGCATAGAGTGAGGTATTGAAGGATGAGTTGGAATTTGCTCTATGACCATGAAATCATATTTCAGGTAAAGTAAAGACATGTACAGAGGCACAGAGATGTGAAATTAAACCCCTTATTTGAAAGTTGTAAATAATTCAGAATGAGCAGACCATAAGATTGAAGATGGAGATAAAAGGATATAATGATGGGAAGGTAGAAGTAGGTGATAAAAGACCTTTTCTGTATCAAAGGAGTATGGGCTTTTTCCCGGAATAGTATAATCAGATTTACTTTTTTAAAAGAAGGTGTTCCATCATAATAATAATTTATTCAGGCAAGAATGATTGATAGATGCTAAAACTAGCATGTGGAGGTTTGACGAATAAAAAATATTTACTAGTCTCTGAATACCTCTCCACATGATACTCATTACAGTGGGAAAAACAGTAACTTAACCGTGGAGAAACCTGGTAGATACCATCTTAACCAATGATCAAAGTTAACCCTACAGTAATGGGACAAATCAACATCATGAACCTCATGATATAATGCACTGAGAAGAATGCAGCACCATCATTTCTGTGGTATTCCTACCAAAATGCAAATTCTGAATCTAATCATGAGGAAACATCTGATAAACCCAGTGAGAAGCATTCTACAAAATCACTAGTCTGAACTCTTTAAAACTGAATATCATGAAAGACAAAGGGGAAAAATGACAATTAAGGGATTAAGTATACATGAAATCTATGTGTAATGTATAATCTTGGACTTTTCCCTCCCATAAATGGCATTTTGGGGACCAAATGGCAAAATCTGAGTAAGGTCTGCAGATTAGATAATAGTATTTTATCAGTATCAATTTTATGATTTTTATAATCATACTGGTTATATAAGAGAATTTCTTTTTTAAGGAAGTATACATTGAAATATTTAGAGGTAAAGGGTCATCATATATGCATCTTAATCTCAAATGGTTTTTTAAATCATATATAGAACATGTTCACGTATAGGACATGTTTATAGCAGCGTTATTCAGAGTATCCAAAAGGTAGAAGCTGATCAGGTGATCATCAGTGGATGAATGTTTAAACAAAATTTGATATATACATAAAATGGAATATTATTCAGCCTTAAAAGGAAGGAAATTCTGACACATCTACATGTGTGATGTCATGGATGAACCTTGAAGACATTATGCTGAGTGAAGTAAGACAGTCACAAAAGGACAAATATTGTATAATTTCCCTTATATGAGGTACCTAGAGTAGCCAAATTCATAGAAATTAGAATGGTGGTTGCCAGAGGCTGGAGGGGAGAGGAATGTGGAGTTATTGTTAGATGGATACAGAGTTTCAATTTGGGAGGATGAAAAAGTTTTGGAGATGGATGGTGGTGATGGTTGCACAACAATGTGAATGTACTCAGTGAAATGAAACTGTACACTTAAAAACTGGTTAAATTGTAGTTTTATGTCCTATATATTTTAGTACAACTTTTAGGTAAAAATAAAACATGTAGAGAGGCGAGAATAAAGGACAAATAGCAAAATGAATAGTTATCTTCTAAAGATACAGATGGAGTTAAGAGTGGAAGCAGAGAGACTAATTAAAAGGCTATATAGGGCTTCCCTGGTGGTGCAGTGGTTGAGAGTCCGCCTGCCGATGCAGGGGACACGGCTTCGTGCCCCGGTCCGGGAGGATCCCACATGCCGCGGAGCGGCTGGGCCCGTGAGCCATGGCCGCTGAGCCTGCGCGTCCGGAGCCTGTGCCCCGCAACGGGAGAGGCCACGACAGTGAGAGGCCCGCGTACCGCAAAAAAAAAAAAAAAAGGCTATATAGTGGTAAAGACAAAGAAAACAGATGTATCTGAGGATGATTTAGGTGGTACAATTTGAGATTAATAGGGTAGTATTTTAGAATCCTCTATCACATCTAGCTTGTTAACCAAAATACAATAGATATGAATAGACGCACAGGCTGCTATCTTTGCCTGAGCCTTTACCTGTGTAACACTTATTTATCCTTCATAACTTGACTCAAATGTGACTTCTCTAAGTCCTGCCTGCCTGACCCTTTACACAGTCTCTCCTCTTTCTACCTCTCACCATTTCCTGCACTGAATTAGCCTATCCCCCTTGTTAGCTGTTGTGCTAGCATCTTTTGCATTGATGACATAATGTTTCAAAATAATTGGTTTATCTCTTTCTTCCATATAGTGAGCTCCTTGAGGGCAGAAACAGTTACTGTATGTATGAATCCATGGTACCCTTCATAGTGTGTGCTCAGTAACTGTTTGAATGGAATCAGTAAGTTATTGAGTACTTATACTGTTTTCCTTTATAATGTTCTGTACTTGCCTCTTTCTTTCCAGGACCCCCCACCCTCTGCTCAAAGTTCATACTCTATTTCAGTAGTCTTGTAATTAGTCTTTCTACTTCTAGTCTGAAGTTTCTCTGCAGTTGCCTTATGTTGATGCCAGATTAATGAAATTCTGTGATTTGGAGTGCTTACATAAAAACCCTCCATATCTTCCCATTATCTAAATAATAAAGTCCATATTCACCAGTTAGGAATTGAGACCTTCCACAGTATGTTTTCAGAAGTTACCATGTTTATTTCAAATTCTACTTAACCTACCTGCTTAACTTTATTCATCAAATATTTAAGGACCTGCCTTTTGCAAGGCTTTATGAAGAAAGTAAGTTTACTAAATATGATCTCATCTTTGTGTTCATTTTTTTCCCTTTCTTTTTACTATTTTATTTCATCTTAGGGGTAAATAATATTGGGATAACACTCACCCGTATTCATATTTAAGTAAGTTGTTCCATTTTAAGACAAAACATGAGTGATATAATGAAGTTTAGAATAGGTGGCAAGCCATCCTGCCCATTGTCTGGCTTATTTGCAAAACAGAAACAGACTCACAGACTTAGAGAATGAACTTATGGTTACCAAGGGGAAGGGCAGCAGGGAGGGATAGTTAGGGAGTTTGGGATTGACATGTACACACTGCTATATTTAAAATGGATAACCAACAAGGACCTACTGTATAGCACAGGGAACTCTGATTGATATTCTGTAATAATCTAAATGGGAAAAGAATTTGAAAAAGAAGAGATACATGTATATGTATAACTGAATCACTTTGCTGTACACCTGAAACTAACACAACACTGTTAATCAGCTATACTCCAATGTAAAAAATAAGTTCAATAAATGTTTAAACTGAATTAATTCTGTTTAAAAATATAGAAATTTAAGATTATACCATAGAAAGTTATTAATTTATTGTATTAAACCTTTGGAAATCTGCCTATTTTTTCTTCAGCGTAGTTCAACTGTCAACTTTTGAGTTTTACTTGCTATCTATTATTATTTGTTGTATCACTTTGAAACACAAAATCAAAACAAATTTAAGAATACTATATTACACGTGTATTCAAAACTTTCTTTCTGTACTCTCTTTATAGGTTATATGTAAAGTCAGATGTGCAACTGAACTTGACAAACACAAGTAAGTTTCATGAGTAGCAAGATCTATATTTTTTTTCACAGTACACTTCTCAAGGTAGAAGGGCTTTGCAGTTGAGGATGCCTTAGCAGTTTTATAGAAGATCAAGTAGTTAGATTAGTTCATAGGAAGTGAATTGAGTAATCTGGTCTTTCCCCTTCAGCAGTATTGCTGCCAAACACCTTTTTTTGCTGCTCTGTCACTGGCCCACTTCAGATGTCAGATGTTTTAGTACTGTTTCATAGGGTCCACAAATACTCAAGATAGATTATGCTGTTTAGAGTAAGAATATATAGTACAGTTCCATGAAATAAGTAATATTTCAGTACTGATTCACCTCACAAATGAGATTGCTAAACCTGGGAATCAGAAGCGTTGGGTTTCAGACCAGTTCTCCCACAAACTTGCCAGCTATGCAACTCATCTAACCTCTTGGTGCTTTGTTTCCTAAACTACTATAATCCCCTGGATGCATGGATAATTTCAAGGTCCATTTTGGGTTTCAAAGTATACAATTATTATTTTTATTATTTAATCTGAGAGAATATTAAGATCTAAACTTCTCAAACGAAAATCTTTGTACTTTGCATGTATACTTAATAAAGATTGCTTGTTACAGATTACACATTACCTTCAATTTTTCCTTGTGTAAATTACTCCCAAAGGCAAACAACATTTTATGATCCCCACTATTGAAAGTGACCAAAATGGAAGATATTAGAATGGCAAATAAATTTCTAGATCATGTTAACTTGGGGTATAAATGTATTTGAACTAGGATTACTTTCATACAGGAAGCTGTTCCAGCTATTTGATACAGACAGCCACACCTTACCTGAAGAGTTTAAAAATTAGAGGTGGTCCAGTTTTTCTTAGGGGGAAGTGGTTAAGCATTTTACTTTGGGAGTAGTTCTGTATGCATAGTAAATATGCAACTTTATAAGAAGATGAGGTATTGATGAGTGTGTGAAACTCTACGTATATTGTCCCTATGTTCCTCTTTAGTCTTGTTTGAAAGAAATGTTTGCTATAGATAATCAGATGTTCATAAAACTGAACATTGTTTAAAACACATTTCCCTTACCTCTTTAAGTTAATATTAATGATCAATTTAAATTTATATACTGTATATTAATTTTCCAAGCAAATTATAAAAACCTGATAATTCTTAGAATGGAAAGGTCAATGAAAATGTGCTCAGCAGTTACAAAAATGAAAAATTCAGGATTACTTGAATTAAGGTTAAAATAGTCCAATATTATTCTTCCTGGTAGAAACAACTGAATTCAAGTCCACATGAGATTATTTTTAAATGAGTGCTTTAGAATCTCATGCCATTTTTAAATGGCTTAGATACTAATTTCATAATGGTAAAAATATCCCAAGTAACTCTGAGTAACTATTAAATTTGTATTAAATTAAATTACAAGCAGTTTGAAGGAATTATTGTACTTAAAGTAAGTACACACTAATTCAGTATTAAGTTTAATTTCTCATTAGTTTTATAAACATCTAATAAACTAATAAACTTTACATCTAATAAACTCATTTTTTTTCTTTCAGAATTCTGTTGCATTTGGGCTTTATATTGGCAAGCCTTCTCTTTTTAGTGGTGAACTTGACTTGTGCAATGCTAGTCCACGGAGATGTCCCAGAAAATCAGTTGAAATGGACTGTGTTTGTTCGAGCATTAATTAATGATAGCCTGTTCATTCTTTGTGCCATCTCTTTAGTTAGTTACATATGCAAAATTACAAAAATGTCATCAGCAAATGTCTACCTCGAATCAAAGGTAAGTATATTTCTTAAATTTATACTTGAAAATCTAACTTCAAATCTTCATCCTATGAACCATATTTTAATGGAAATTTTATAATTCTTTAGAAAGCATTCTGAATGTCAGGTACATTTTTGAGCATGAAAGAATGATCACAAGAAATTAAAAGGTATTCAAAACTTAGCCCTTACTAAACAATGTTTTTTTAAAAAAAGCTCATCATGAGCATATTGTATTTTCTTTTTTATTTATTTATTTATTTTTTGAGCATATTGTATTTTCTATGACTTATATCCTCTACAATGGAGGCTAATTAAATGATATAAACCAGAATTTATACGAATGTATCACAAATAGTCTAATATACAAAGCCATACTAACAACTTAAGGTTTCATCAGTAAGTGTGACAGTATTGCCATTAAACAAATTTACCGCATCATGTCTATTCATATTTGGGTTAGCAATGTTAAAATGTCATATTGGTACAGGGATGTTTTTTTGTATAAAGGTTTAGAAAATGTTACTTCACCCCATAATATGAAGTCCCTATGACATTTGAAACAGCTAGTCATGTAACTAAATTTATAAATGCCTTGCTTCTCCCTTTCCTTATACTTTGGGTCAGTAAACAAAAGCCAGTGTTAACCTATTAACAGAAAACCATGAATGTTTCTACTGTTGTTGATTGACAATGTGGTTGAGTGATGAATCAGTGTCCCAGTGTATGTATGGCATTGGATGTGGGGTATAGATGTATGGATATTGGCTCATAGCCCATCACAGGCTTAGTTCCTCATCTATGCTTCCAGAGTGGTATTGGGCTTGTTGGGCTTATGTATACATACAAGCTTGCTTTAATGTGGCATCATTGCCTATTCACTGAAGATAAACAAGATAGTGTCTTAAACAGAACAGTCTTCTGAAATATTTTTAGACTTCTATATTGTTATTATCCTTAATATAATCCTACTAAAGTTAATTAAATGCATGGTAATTAACTTGTCCTTTAAGTTTACGTAGAGATGTTACCTTTATTTTTTAAACATATATCAGTAGAAATATAAATATAGAAATAAAAATAGAAATAGAGGAGAGAGAGAGAGACAGATAGACAGACAGACTTACTTTCAACCCATTAATCTCACCCGGAAAATTATTTTATTCAACTTCTAAACCTTTACTTCCTAAAAGTTAAATATTTTAGCTAACTCTGGCTTCAGTTTCAGTGTTAAGAATAATACACTCACTGTTGTTGTGGTGCATAACCTTTTGGTGTAGCAACAGCATCTTTTCATAGTGTGATAACATCACCATAGAATCCATACCTCTTGTTGTCTAGTGATAAAGCATACACAGATGTGGTTGAATTTAAAGAGCTTCTTTTCTGAATACCTAGCAACTTTCTAAGTTTGGTTTTACTCACTCTGATATAGAAAATTCTCTGAATAGAGTTAAGTTGCCAGTCTCAGGAGGGAAGTTCATCTGATAACTCCTCCAGAATTATTTCAAATACCTTTCCCTCTCTATTTATGAAAGGTATTAAATTTAAAATCTACATGGATTCAGAATTATCTAGGAACGCTACAGAGAAACATGTTCAAATACATACCTATAAAGGTAAATATAATATGAGATATTAGATTATTTGTATTATATGTTCTGTAGTTCTTGGTCTTCCTAATTAGGTTATAAACTTCTTTATTCAAATATTATGTCATCTTGCTTTCACATTCTCTTTGTAAAATCACTAGGCTCATTTTTGTGTTTTGACTTCTATAACAACATATAGTCATGGCCATTTCTTTTATTCAATCAACAAATGTCTGTTGAGCATTTATATCCTCCACTTTCAAACTGACCTTGTTTCTTGCTACCTCTCAGAGAGTTTCCTTAAAGTTCAGACTTCAGTCTGTTTTTCTCTTTATTCTTCCCTCCTTCTTCTACATATTTGGTGATAATGAGATCCTCCATGATTTGTCTCAACCAATCTTACCTACCTTATTTCTAAATGGCACACAGTATGCTTCCCTGTCTGTATATCCTTAGGCCATTTCATCTTCCAGGAATGTTTTTCCCTCCCAGTGCTCTATTCCTGTTTGTCCTTATCTTACCCAACTTTAAAGGCATAACTCTAATGTTACCCCTTTTTATGACCTCAATTTGGTCCCTTCTCCTCCATCTCCAGAATAAAATTTAGAAATAACTCTCTATCTGAATCTTTTAAATTTAATTTTATTCTTTTAGCAACTAGAACAGTGCTTTGATTTGGTTCTTTTTCAAAGTAGCAACTCTAACTTGCGTTTTAAATATTAGTTGTTGTCAATTTGAATAGTTTATTTCTGCTCTTTCATTTTTTAATTTTTGTTACTTTGTTCCATATCTATGTTCTTATATAGATACTTAATTTATTATTTTGTAAACTAATAAAGGTATTAAGAGCAATATGTTTTCTCAAGTACTGCCTTGGCAGCTTTCCATAATATCGTTATATTATAGCAACATTCTTATTTAACAAAAACACAGAAAATTTTCCGTTTGGATTCCAGCCATGTCTCAAATACTACATATTTACACATCAGTGCGAATTACACATTATCTCTACATATATATAGATACTATCTCTACACTCCCTTTGGTGGAAAGTCTAAAATTCAGATATCTGTCCTCTTCAGGCCCCCCAACCTCCATAAGAAATTATCAGTTTTACCCTCTGCTTGATTGTCCATGCATACGAATGTGACCTACTAAACAATGTAGAATTTCTGTACTCCAGGTTCTTGTTAGAAAAAATTTACTATCAACTGTTAAATTCAAAGGCTTAATTGCTGGAAAAATTACCTGAAGGATGTACAGTCTGTCCATTTCCCTGTCTATTCCATATCTTCTCCTCTGCCCAATCCAGTTCATTACAGAGTTGTATTCTGAGACTGCATTGTGCCCTGGATAGAATTGTCTTTCCCAACATATAATGTGACATTATGCTTTGGCCTACGTCAAGAAATATGTACGAAATTCTTGTAAGAAACATTTATCTTAAAGTCTCTACTGTATTATGTTGTTAAGGATATTGTCCATACAATTAATGTTCCCTAGAAAAGATCTTTTCCTCCAATTCAGTACTAGGTAAAACATTATTGATTAAATTCTTCTTTTCCCTGGCTACTATGTTGTTCAGAGGCAAATATGTGACTCACCTTTATATCAATCGTAGATGACCTTATGATACTCATTTTTGGTTCTGGGTCTACCTCTAGTTTCATCTCACTTTCTTACACCACCCTCGCACATTCCTATGTTTATTTTTTATTCTGTGTGTATCTCTGTAACTATTTCAAATTCTCTTTTGCAATGAGGGTGATATAAATAAAAAATGGGATTGGATATACTTTGGGATATGTTTATATCTCTTTTTCAGGTATATTGATTTTTTTTAATTAATATGAAAAGACCTTAGTGAGAGACAGTATATCATAGTGATTAAGAGCTGGAAACCTGGGATCAGAGAGATAAGGATCTACTCATTGGCTGTATGACATTGCACAAGTAACAGTACATCTAAGTGTCACTCGATCTGTAAAATGGAAATAATGACAGTATTGATCTCATAGGTTGTTTGAGGGTAAAAGTAGTACCTACCTTATAAAGGTGTTATAAGAATTAAATTAAAATGCATATAAAGTGTTTAGTATAATACCTCGCACTTGGGAATGAGCTAACTTACAAATGTTAGCCATTATTATCCTAATGTGTACTAAGGGATGGTAATGTAGCTTCAGGAAGTTCTTGAATACCTGAAATTGTTGGCAAATTGTATCTGGAGACAGATCCTATATATGTAATCAAATTCTCAAAAGGAACAGTGTAAAAGGATAAGGATTACTGAAGAACAGGATCTCTCTTTTAAATAATTTATTGTAATTTTATTTGACTCTATTTATATCCCATCCCACACAGATTTTGTAAGGGTTGAAGTCTCTGATAGATTACATTTCATTGTTTAACTCATTTTTCTTAGAAATTTTTGGAACATGTATTGTTTAAATTATGTAATGGCCTTTTTATTTTTTTTTCTTTTCTTGATATTAGCTTTTAAGTTTTTGTCTATTGCTGACATTTCAAGTGTGTCTCATTAACTTTAAACAAAATATTATAGAGTTTCTTTTTTTACAGACTCTTTATAGGGTAAACAAATAGTTTATATTAATTAATATGATTGTTTGTTGGTATTGATCCTTTTCTCCCATTAAGGTTTTTGGGTTTTGGGGGGTTTTTTTGTTGTATTTTTTGCGGTACGCGGGCCTCTCACTGTTGTGGCCTCTCCCGTTGCGGAGCACAGGCTCCGGGCGCGCAGGCTCAGCGGCCATGGCTCACGGGCCCAGCCGCTCTGCGGCATGTGGGATCTTCCCGGACCGGGGCACGAACCCGTGTCCCCTGCATCGGCAGGCGGACTCTCAACCACTGCGCCACCAGGGAAGCCCTAAGGTTTTTTTATTGCTGTTTGCTTTGCCTTTATTTGTATGATTTCTGTGGTATATTTGAAGGTATTTACTTTTCAGAATTATAACTTTTAACATTAAAATGCATACAATAAAATTATTTTTATTCTAATATTCCTTTCCATTTTAGAAAAAATAAGCATATTTATAAGAATATAGGAGACATATCATTTTTAATGGAAAAAATAACTGATTGGCACAAAAAGGTATAAACCGATGGTAGATGCTTAGTCCCTATAATGGCAAGTTGGAATTATCTACATGAAAGACCACTCAAAGGTGGGGTGGGAATAAAAGTTAAGCTTTCAGCCTTACATCTCTGGTCAAGGACACATACAATTTTATACCTGGATAAGAGTGTAAAAGGAATCATTATCTGACTCAAGGTCACCTTATCTCCCTGCCCAGTTAGCCATTTACAAATAATGCATTTTCTCTCTCTCTCCCGAATGTCTAACAGTTTTAATTACTATGTAAACCTTTCTGTCCCATGTTCACTCAATCCTTGAGCCATATTAATTAATGTATTAGGATGGGAGGCATCATTAGCATCTTGCAGAGACACAATAACATTCAGCTAAACTACATTTCTGATCTTTCATGCAGACCAGCTGATCCTATAAGACTAAAGAAGGAGTGTATGGTAATTTAGGCCATAATTAAAGAAATAGGCTAAAATGCCAATAGTGTCTCACTTCCACCACCCTGAAATATGACTTCACCAGAATTTGGTGAGGATGGTGGTTAAAAAAAAAATAGAGGCTGCATCATCCTCTGTAATAGGAATGATTGCCACCTTCTGTTATAATTTCTCTCCTGAGTCACTGGGATTTTCTTTATCTATCTTAAGCTGTGGTACTTCTTTAATTTACTGCTTTCATTACTCCAGTTCTTATACCCCAAGCCTTATTTCCTATTCTGTTCTATTCTGTTGCTGAGCCAACCCTCCATGCACTTGTCCCATTTGAAAAATCGCTGCTTACAACCCTGGGTTTATATCTTTTATCTACTCCTAAGCTCAAGTAGCTTTCCCTTATACTTCTAGACTCTTTTACTAGACCAGCCAGCATTTTCAGAATTTTTTATTTTTCCATGGTCATAAGGTCCATCCACTAAAAGCCATCTATTCTCTAATGGTAGGGTCATAGGAGCCAGAGATCTAATTTCATTGTGTCTTAGCACCGTGAAACTCTTTTTGAGACTGTTTTAGGCCTTGTAATTTTCAAAATACATTTTAAAATTTACTAATTGAGACGACCTTATTTTCTTATTTTTGATGCTTAGTTTGGCATTCTAATTTCAAAATGGAAGTAGCATTTGTGAGATGAATTCAAAAACTATGTGCAGGGTTCTACTTCTGGTATTGGCTGAGTAGCTTCCATTGGACCCAACCTTCTACAGAAAGCAAAGATAAATTCTGGACAAAATATAGAAAGCACTGAAGGCACTGGAGAGCAACCCCTTAGAAGAAGGAACCGACACTGAGTGAGTTTCCTATTTTTTACAGCTTCTAGCCTGAGGGAAAGTCCCATCCATGGGGCAGCCAAAACTTGAAGAGAAACCTGCTATTTTACTTGCTTGAAGAATCGTAGGACAAAATTCAAGAAACTATTCCAGATGGAAAGTGAGTGGGAAATCTCGGGAAGAAGATAGCCAGATAGAGGAAGCCCCAAATTCTGATTATAAACTCTGCCAAATTTTTATCTGATACCTGAACTAAGCATGTGCAGGATATACTCCAAGCAGCAGCACAGTTAAGGATAAAGAAATTGAACTGAGATTTCAGCTGCTATCCATTCATGGGAGATAGTTTGGGATTTGAGTTTAGCCAGGTTAATTATTTGCTAAAAAAAAAAAAAAAAAAAAATTTAAGGGAAAAAAAGAAAAATCAATACTTTTTAGAGGACTATAACAGCATCCAGACTCTAAAACATGGCACTTATAATATCCAAAACACAATCCAAGGTCTCTAGATACATGAAGAAACAGGAAAAATTTAACTCATACTCAAGAACAAAAATCAAAACTCGAAAAGCAATCATTGGTGGCAGTCCCCCACAGATGACCCAGATGTTGGATTTATCAGACAAAGATTTTATAATATGCTCAAGGATGTGAAGGAAAATATACTTGAATGAATGAATAAATAAGAAATCTCAGAGAAATAGAAACTATTTTTAAAAGCTACCAGAAATTTTAGAATTAAAAAATACAATATTTAAGTAGTCACTAGTTGTGCTTAGAAGCAGATTGGAGATGAAAGAAGAGTCAGTGAACTTAAATCAACAGAAATTATCCAATCTGAAGAACAGAGGATATTGGGGGTAAAGATGATAATAAAATGAACAGAGCCTCAGGGCCAAATTATGTATAATTGGAATTCCCAAAGGAAAAGAGGGAGAAAATGAGATTGCGAAAAAAATATTTGAAGAAATATGACCTAAATTTTCCAGTTTTGATGAAAGACATAAATTTATAGTTTCATGAAGCTCAACTAAGCCCAATCAGGATAAATATATAGAAAATCTTACCTAAGTTCATTGTACTCAAAGTGCTTAAAACCAAAAAGAAAAAGAAAATTTTGAGAGCAAAGAAAAATGACATATACATAAGGGAACATTGATTCAAATGATCACTCACTTCTCATCAGATATAATGGAGCCAGAAAACTTGGAAACAATATCTTTGAAATGCTGAAAGAAAAATGCTGTCAACTCTGAAGTCTACATCAAGTGAAAATATTCATAAAGAATGATGAAGAAATAAAAAAATCTGCAGATAAAAGAAAACTAAGAGGGTTCATTACCAACAGACCTATACTACAAGAAATGCTAAGAAAATTCTACAGACTGATGGGAAATAAAATCGGCTTGGATTTTAGCTCTTCAGGAAGGAATGAAGAACACAAGAAATAATAAATATGTGGGTAAATATAATTTCTTAATTTCTTTAAAATAAATGTGACTGTGCAAAGTAAAAATTATAACATAATGTGAGGCTTACATATGTAGATATAATACATAATTCTCTATATAGTGTATATAACAACTATAGCACTATAGCATCAAGGACAGGGCCTATATGGTTGCAATTCTTACATTTTACATCAAGTGGTATGATATTAACTATTGCTTAGACTGTGAAAAGTTAAGGATATATATTATAATCCCTAGAGCAGTGCTTCTCAAACTTTTTGGTCTCAAGATCCCATTACACTCCTAAGAATTATTGAGGACCCCAAAGAGCTTTTGTTTATGTAGATTATATCTACCTATATATACATTTTAGAAAAAAAAATGAGAAATTTTAAAAATATTCATTTATTCATTTAAAATGCCAATAATAAATCCATTATATGTTAACATGAATAATATTTTATGCTAAATAATTATATTTTCCAAAACAAAAATAAATAGTGAGAAGATTGACATTGTTATACATTTTGCAAATCTCTTTAATGTCTGACATAATAGAAGACAGCTGGATTTTCATGTCTGCTTCTGCATTCAATCTGTTGTGATATGTTGTTTAGGTTGAAGTATATGAAGAAAATCCATCCTCACAAATATATGTAGTTGGAAAATGGAGGAGAATTTTAATAGCCTTTTCAGATAATTGTGGATATTCTTCTTTAATACTACACCAAAACTCTGAAGTGGAGGTTTCTTAAAGGTTAGTTGCCGTGTGGAATCTAAAATGATATTAGTGAACTTTCTGTACTCTCCATTGGTCTATCTTGCACTTTGAATGAGTTTGTAACATCATGCATTGATCATTAGAAAAGAGTGGTCACAGATCTTCAAAATGTTGATACATTTCATTAGACAATAACCTAAATCACATTTGTTAATATCACCAGCAATCTCAGAAAAGTATTTAAGTTTTGGGAAGCTGCCAGTCTTACAGTGGATACAAATGCTTACAAGTTTTCAAAAATTCTGATTTTCACTTGAAAGTTCATATTTCATCATTGGCCATAAATACTGTCAGATGTTTTCTTTGACATGACAGGCTCATTTCATTTATTTTTCAAAAAATATATGCCTGTTAACCAAGTCTGAGTAACCATTGTTTGTCTGCCATAGCTGTCTGTTAAGTAGAAAATGGGATTTCATGAAAAAAGTGGTTAGTTCAGCTCACAAGTCAAGTAATCACATAAGTGCTTCTCCTCAAGACAACTACTATGCTTCAGGATGCAGCAGAATTTCTTTAAGTGCGTGTCTTATTTCATCACACAGAATATTAAATAGACACGTACTCTAGGGTCAATATTTAGTAAATATTTTCACTGCTTCATCAATGATATTCTTTTTTTCTTTCTTTTTTTTTTTTGTCTGCATTGGGTCTTCATTGCTGCACGTGGGCTTTCTCTAGTTGCAGAGAGCAGGGGCAACTCTTTGTTGCAGTGCACAGGCTTCTCATTGCAGTGGCTTCTCTTGCTGCGGTGCACGGGATCTAGGCACACAGGCTTCAGTAGTTGCAGCACTTGGGCTCAGTAGTTGCAGCGCACGGGCTCTAGGGTGAGCGGGCTTCAGTAGTTGTGGCTCACAGGCCTAGTTGTTCTGCGGCATGTGGGATCTTCCTGGAACAGGGATCGAACCCGTGTCCCCTGCATTGGCAGGTGGGTTCTCAACCGCTGTACCACCAGGGAAGTCCCTTCATCAAGGAGATTCTTAAGTGAAGCTTTCTTTTTTAACTGGGAGTGCATAGTAGTGAAGAATACAATACAGTTTGGTGACACTGCATTGATTTGTGCTAAGACCAAAAGTTTTACCCACCATTGCTTTTGTACCATTAGTGAGATTATCAGTACAATTGGCCCAGGATAAACAATCAGAAGAATTTTCAACACTTTGAATATTTCAGTACTACTTTTGTTTCTTCTCAGGCATTGACATAAAAGAATGCCCTCTTGGATGATTAGTTGCTACTGAATGAATATAAACAAAATGATGAATGAATTTTGAATATTAAAAAAATTATGAATATAATTGATGAATATAAACAAAATTAGTCCTTCTATATCAGATTAATATATTTGTAAGGCAAAAATACAAGTCTATTGACAAGACATTAAATCACTATGTTTTCAGCTAAATCTTTGAATCAGTGAATTTCTATCTTGGAAAATGACAATGCCATAATTTCTTTTATGGACTTTTCATCCAGCAGGCATTCAGCAATATTAACTGTACAAGGCTTTACTAGTCTCTCAGCTACTATGAGTGCTTCGCCAGCCAATGCAATATAGTAATTTAGCCTGTGAAATGCCTGAGGGGCTTTTTAATTTCTAGTTTGGAAAGTAATAAAAACAATTTGTGGTGTTTAAAGTGCTCACCACACCTGCGTTTAAGATTTCAATTCCTTTTGCTTTAAACTCTGAATGATTGGTCTCAAAATGATGCTGCAGCTTAACTTGGACATAATGTTCTGTCACAGCAGACACAATAAGGTAAATTATTAACGTTTATAAAACCTATTGAAAGTTATTTTTCATTGCACTTCATTTGATAAAACAAAACAAGAAATCAGTTTCACCCGATTACTTTGGTGTAGATTTCTTTCTTCATTGAACCAGAGAATTCTAACACTTTCATCTTTCTCAGCATCTTAGAGGTAAACAAAGAAGCTGTATGTAGAGAAAAATATTTTTTATTGTGACAAAATATACATAACATAAAATTTACCATTTTAATCATTTTTAAATGTACAGTTCAGGGGCATTAAGTACATTCACACTGTTGTGCAACCATCACCACTGTCCATCTCCAAAACATCTTCATCATCCCATACTGAAACTTTGTACCAATGAAACAATAAGTCCCCAATCCTCAGCCAATAATCCATTCTTAAATATGAAAAAAATTATAAATTTTTCATCTTAGAGTAAAATGATTAATTTCTAAAATAGTTTAATATTAAATTTAAAAAATTTTAAGTGTTTAAAAAAATTCTTAAATATTATAAAACAAATCTGTAAATTGTACCTATTCCTGTTGTGCTGCCATGTAGATACAAGGAAAATTTTAGGATTTTAAAATAACTACTTGTTTGGTAATAATGAGGTTTTATCAGATATAGCATGTATAACCAAAGAGAACTAACAAGAACCCAGTAAAGGTACAGAAAACAAGCTGAGTTAATCTCTGAAAATGCATATATTTATACCCTAATTCTATTATATCAGGAATCTAGAAAACACAAGAACACACATGTACACAGATTGTTGACACCATCACATATCATAGAGCCACTGGGAAACTCTGCTGTATATACAAAAGAGAATGAGAATATAATAGGCAAATAACATCTTAGTACTCTTTTTTTTAATCATTTTGATTTTGATCTTTAAGGTCCCTGGACCACACTTTAAGAACTGTTGCCCTAGAACAACCACTTAAGGCAAAAAGCAAAACAAAAGAAAACAAAGAAATAGAAAAGTATAGTTAAAAGTTCAATAGATAAATTAAAATGGAGTTCTAAAAAATATTCAATTAACCCACAAGAATGCAGAAAATGATGGATAGAGGAACAACAAATAAACAATGTCAAGAGCAAAGCACAAGAAGGGCAAACAGAAAGCAAATAGTAAAATGTAAGACCTAAATCTAAACATATCACTAATTATATTAAATGTTAATGGAGTAAACACTCCTGTTAAAATGTAGAGACTGTCAAAATGAATTTCTAAAAAACCAAGACCCATCTATACTCTGGCTTCTGGAATGCACTTTAAATAAATATAAAGACAGATATAAGTTAAAAATAATTAGATGGAAACTAATGTACTATTCATTCAGTAAGTATTAGAAGGCACTTTAATATCAGATAAAAGAGACTTCAAGACAAAGGGTATTACCAGATATAAAAAGGTAAGCAAAGAATATTACCAAATATAAAGAGGTACATTTCATCAGAAAGACATAAAAATCATAAATGTGTACATGAAGCCAAATAGTAGGAATAAAGAGGGGAAAAAAGACTTACCAAATAGTAAGAAAAAAAGGGGAAAAAAATCTCTACAATCATAGTTGGAGATTTTAATGCCCCATACTCAGAAGTTGATAAAAGAGAAAATCAGTAGACATAGAAAATCTGAACAACACTATCAACACCCCTGAGCCAACTGACTCCCAATAACTGGAGAATATACATTCTTTTCAGTTGATCATGGAAATGGTCATCAAAATAAACCATACAGTGGACCATAAGACAGGTATCAATCAAAGAATGAAAAGGACTGGAATTAAAGAATGTAGTCTGGCCACAATGCAATTAAGTATCAATAACAACATATCTTCTTAAAAATCCAAATATTTAGAAATTATGCAACTTAATTACAAATAACCCATGGGAAAAAGAAGAAATCACAAGGGAAATTAGAAAATATTTCAAACTGAAGAATAGTGAAAAACAATATACCAATATTTGTGGGATGCAGCTAAAATAATGCTTGAAGAGAAAAATACAGCTTTAAGTGCTATATTAGAAAAGGAGAAAGATATAAAATCAGTGACCTAAGGTTTCACCTTAGAAACAACTGGGGGAAACTATGAAAAAGTTTTTTGTGTTTTGTTTTTAAGTAAACCCAAAGTAAGTAGAAGGACTGAAATAATAAAGATAAAAATAGAAATCAATGAAACAGAAAGTAAACTATAGAGAAATTAAAGCCGAAAGTTAATTCTTCTAATAGATCAACAAATTTGATGTACCAAAAAAGGCAGAGTGAAAATACAAATTGCCAATACCATGAATAAAAGAGGGACAATCACAATAGATGTTATAGACCTTAAAAGAAAAATGAGGGAATATTATGAGCAACTCCTTGTGGATAAATTTGACAACTTAGATGAAATGGACAAATTTTTAAAAAATACAACATAACAAAATTAATTAAAGATAAAATACCAAATATAAATAGCCCCATATTTATTAAAGAAATTGAATTTGTTATCAGAAATTTCCCTCAAAACTCCAAACCTAGATGGTTTCACTGGTTAATTTTATCAAATATTTAAAGAAGAAATAACACCAATGGTAAACAAACTCTTTTGAAAATAGAGGAGAAAGGAACACTTCCTAACATGTTTTATGAGAACAGCATTACTCTGATACCAAAACTCGACAGACATTATTAAACAAATAAAAATTATACACTAGTATCCCTTATACTTAGATATACAGAATCTAAGCAACATATAAAAAGGATAATATATCATGACTAAAAAGAGTTTATCCCGGGAATGCAACATTGGTTTAACATTTGAAAATCAGTCACTGTAATTCACTACCTTGAGAGAACAAAGGAGAAAAACCAAGTAATCATTTGAATAGATGTAGAAAAAACATTTGACAAAATTCAACACCATGAATTTTAAATTCATGATTTAAAATAACATGATTATTAAAAATTTAATAACATGAATAAAATTCATTATTTAAAAATAACAACAATGAAATGTTCAACCAACAGGGAATAGAAGGAATGTTCCTCAATCTGATAAACGAGGTCTATAAAAAACCTGCAATCAGTGTCATACTTAAAGTATTGAATGTTTTGCCCCTAAGGTTGGGAACAAAGCAAGGATGCCCACTCTCACCATTTCTATTCAATATTCTAATAAAACAAGAAAAACAAAAAGGTATAAAATTGGAAATTAAGAAGTAAAACTGTCTCTAATTGCAGATAACATGATTGTTTATGTAAAGCATCCTAAGGAATCTACTAAACAGCTACTAGCAAATTCTCACGACACAAAGTCAAAATACAAAATTACATTGTATTTTCATATACACCAGAAGCAATCAGTTAGAAAATGAAATTCAAAAAGCAATTTTATAACATTAATAGCATAAAAAACCAAAATACTTAGGAGTAAATTTTGCAAAAAACAAGCAATACCTCTATACTAAAAACTATAAAATAATGCTGAGAGAAATTAAAAAGGCATAAATCAATGAAGACCATTGTTCATGGATTGGAAGATGCAGTATTTTTAAGATGGCAACTCTCCCCAAAATGATCTATAGATTCAATGCAATCCCAATCATAATACTACCTTGAGGTTTTAAAAATAGAAATTGACAAGTTTATTCTAAAATTTATATGGAAATAAAAAGGCCCCAAAATACTTTTAAAGTAGCACTTTCCAATAGAACTTTCTGCGATGATGAAAATATTCTATATCTGCACTATTCAGTATGTGACTACTGAACACTCGAAAGAGGGCTAGTCCGAAAGAAACCGATCTTTTAATTTAATTTAGTTTAAATGTAAATATGTAAGTACTCACATGTGGCTAATGGCTATTATATTGAACAGTGCAGAAGGTAACTCTGAAAAAGAAGAGGACTTAGACTACATGACTTTGTAACAGTATAAAGCTACAGTAATTAAGACAGTGTGTTACTGGCATAAAACAGATCAATGAAACAGAATAGAGAGCCTGGAAACAATCCACACTTATATAGTCTGATTTTTGACAAAGAAGCTAAAGCAATTCAAAGGGAAAGGAAATCTTTTTAGCTGGTAGTGCTGGAAGAACTGGTTATCCACATGAAATAAAATGAAACTTTAGCTCCATCTCATATCATACACACACAAATTCAAAATGGATCGCAAACATAAATATAACTGAAAAAATTCTAAAGCTTTTAAAACCAAACACAGGAGACTATCTTTACAATTTGGGTATAGGCAAAGATCTCTTAGGCAGGTCACTGAAAGTAACCACAGAAGAATAAATTCATAAACTAGACTTAATTAAAATTTAAAATTTCCCATCAAAAGACAAGACTAAGAAAATACAAAGGCAAGCCACAGACTTCAAGAAAATATTTGCAATACATACATCTGATAAGGAACTCATTTCCAGCATACATAGAGACTGCCTACAACTCAATAATTTTCAAAAAGACAACCCAATTTAAAAATGGTCAAAGATATGAACAGACTTTTCACAAAGGATATACAAATGGCCAATAAGCACAATATCATTAGTCATCCGGGGAAATGCAAATTAAAACCAAAACATCCACCAGCATGGCTAAAATGAAAAAGATTGACAACCCCAAATGTTGTCTAGGAATTGGAACAACTGGAACTCCCATACTTTGTTGGAAGTACATCCATTTTGGAAAAAGATCTGGCAGTTTCTTATACAGCTGAACTTATACCTACCGTATGACCCAGCAATTCCACTGTTAGGTATTTACCTAAAAGAAGTGAAAGCAGCGTATGTCCAGAAAAAGATTTGGATAAGAACGTTCACAGAAACAGTCCATCAACAGAAAAAATGGATAAGCAAATTCTCATGTAAACAAATTCATGTAATTATACAGTGGAATTAGTGTAGCTAACTGTCCTGGTTTGCCCGGAACTGAGAAGTTTTGGGGAACGTGGGACTTTCCGTCTAAAACTAGGAAACTTTTTTTTTAAAATAGGAAACTTATGAGCAAACCAGGAGTTGGTCACCCTAATTGTCCACCTCAGCAATACAAACACCTAACTACTGGTACATCCAACAACATGGATGAATCTCAAAACATTATGCTAAGTGAATGATACCTACACAAGGAGTTCATATCCTATGATTCCATTTATGTGAAGTTCTAGAGTAGGCAGAACTAAGTTGTGGTAAAAGACAAAAGCAGAAGAGTATTTGTGCTGGGGAGTTGGCTGATGGGGAAGGGATGTGAGGGAACGTTCGGGAGTGATGGTGATGTTCTCTATTTGTATACACATTTGTCAAAACTCAATGAATGGTAAGTTGAGGTTTCTGCATATCTGCATCTAAAAATACCTGTAAACAAATACTGAACTCTAGTTAATGATATGCATGCTGGAGTGAGGTCTAACTCTTCTTTACTTGTCAAGTGTGGAATTTCTAAAAATGTGGTATGTAGATGTCAGAGGTGGAGGAAGGGAGAATCATTCCTTGAGGATTGCTCCTGAGTGGAATTGTTTGTCATGACTTTTCAGTTTAGGAAGATTTTCTTTAACTTTTCGACAGCACTTTCCAGGTGGCTGAATCCTTATCTTTTGTTTTATAAACCTGTATTTTGTGGGAATGATCTTATTTTGTTTTCTAAATCAGTGGGCTTCTTTCTCTGTTATATGTATGTAATTTGACTGCAATTTTATTAATTGCTTTGATATTATCTTTGCTCTTTTCTCATACTTTTGTAGTTTTTATAATATTTACAAGTATAAGCAGAGTATCTCCATATTATAAGATGTATTTTTAGCAGTCACTTTATTTCTCAAAGCAGTGACTATAAAAGGACAGTAACGCTTACAGCTTACATTAAAGGACAGTAACGCTTACAGCATTCTAACTTCCTTGCTACCTAACTTTTCTTTAATAATATAGTACTTTTAAAATGGAAACTGGATTGCTTTTAGATTAGCTTTTTATTAACAACATTTTTGGGGGGATTCACAAAAATAAAAATGCACATTGTAGAAAATTTTAGCCTTGATTAAAAAATTTCATCTTGCTAGAATTTTATTTATTTTCACACATCCTTTTTGCTATGGTAGTAGGTCAGCTCAGAGAAGGTACTCTTTTGCTATTTCAACATCTTTCAAGATATATTTCATCTTTTAGTTTGCTTTCTTCTCATATACCTCTAAAATGTGTTGTTCTTGTAAGGAAATCAGCTATAATAATGGTTCTCAATCCTACCAAACCCAGTGACCCCTTCTAATAACTTTTTAATAACCTATTTCTATCCTGAAATTAATAGATTGTTTAACATACCTACACACATAACTTCAAATGTTCAGTGCAATTGCCCTAACTGTAATGTAAAGAGGAAATAAAAGGAAAGTAATTAATAAATATTTCAGTGTGTAAATTTGGTGCGATGTAGTAGTCAGATGCTTGTATCTATACATAGAAATTGTGACTGAGACAGCTATAAATGCACACTGTTACAGGTGTGTTGCTTTGGTGCTTTACATACCACAAGCAGTATTGTTGTCAGTTTCATGCCTTTCTGAAATAGTTGACCATTCTTGATAAAGTTCTGAACAAAAAACAAAGGACAAATTTCCCTCAATTTACAGTACTTGAGGAAATGGTGAAAGCCTTAGTAATAAAATATTTTGGATTTGAAAGTGCATTTGGGTGCCTGCATCATTTTGTTATCAACATAACAGCATCAATAGAGGAATAACATCAACTAACAGAATCTAATAGAACAAAGCAAATAGCACAGGAGTTGTATTTCTATTTTAATTTTTCATCTTACTGGAAATTAAGTGTATCAAATGGACTAATGCTTTTATTTCCTATTCTTTTCTCATTATGACAAAACTATCTCTCTGATTAACATCAATTAAAGCTCAGATCTTTTGCCAAGTTGTTTATTCCTATACTACTTAAGGTAACCTTGGCAGAACAAAATCTTCCTCCAGCTGCCACTGGGCAAGTTGGCAAAGAACTTATTTGTATTAACAGGGTAGTTGAAACACAGTGGTTCTAAAAATAGGAATTGTAAAGCAAGATAATCAAGAGTTTATTTCAACTGGTGCTCACTCAGTGTTTTCTAGGAGTGCATTGCAAGAGGTGACTATATTGTATATGGATGAATGGCTTGTCATGACAAATGTGCGGGGTTTCATGATGATGAATTTTTTTTCTTTTAGGGTATGTCTCTGTGCCAGACTGTTGTCGTAGGCTCTGTAGTCATTCTTCTCTACTCTTCAAGGGCATGTTATAATTTGGTGGTGATCACCATATCTCAGGATACATTAGAAAGTCCATTTAATTATGGCTGGGATAATCTTTCAGATAAGGTAAGTATCTAGCATGTATTGCCAATCTAAGTGTATGATAATGAAGTTAGCCTGACTAGGAGAACATTTTAAGTGTTTGACTTACAAACACTTTTATGGAATCTCTAGCTACTATCAGTAATCATACTTAAAAGTTCTATTTTTTAAAATCCTCATTTATATGTGGCACTTGAAATCATTCTTCAGAGAGAACTTCTCCCAAAGTAGTGTTTTCTTTTCTTTTTGTTAATAATACTAACAGTGCCTTAAATCTATTGGTCATAAACCTATTTTACTACTTTTTAAAGGATAGTGTGTAAATATCTCTAGATAAATTGGTTGCCTGTCATTAGCTAGTGAATATGGTTATGTCTTTAATTTGTTAGGATGAAATTAATTCTCTCTTACCCAAGAGCTACATATAACCTGAATATTTGCTTCAGTTTTAGATGTATGACTTTTATGAAAATCTGGCATTATCAGTCTTGATAATGGGAGAGCATTCGTAGTTTCCTGGGTGTCCAGGTGTTTTCTGTAGTGATTCCTGGTGCCTTAGCTATGCATATTTGACTTCCCAGCATTCTCCATCCTTTTCCTAGAAGTACATTTTGACATGGGTACATGTCATATCTTTATTTATATTAATTTAACTTTGTACTGAATTTAAGGCATTGTGGGATACTATTTTACCTGAATTTCAGTTATCTTTCTAAGGAGGAATTTTCACATGTGGTTCCATGTAGCAGATTCCCTTCACTCCTTTTCCCCTTTCTCTCTTCCCACATCTATTAGAATAGAAACAAATCCAACATGGAGTTTTAAGCCCAAAAGCATGTTTTTAAGTAGCAACAGAGCTGAGCGACTTGCATGTTACATTTCTCTACAGGTATAACTCAGGGTAAGTGTAATTATTTTGCCTTTGGAGCAGCTGGAACCAGTAGTCTCTTTTATAATTCTCCTTAGACTACAGGGCCTAAACCATCTACCCTATTACCCATGTATTTAAAATATTTTCATAAATTGATGTATTGAGAAAGTTAGTACCTCTTTATTCTACTTAATAGCAAAGCATTTTTATGACCTTTAAAGGATAAATATCATTACATGAGAAACCATAAAATATAGAAAATTAATTTAGAGTTTTATGTGCTTGTAAGTTGATGTTTTAACTTACCCTACCTGAAGCAAGTTGATTGTGGAGGGTGATTTCTTACACATAAAACAGATTTTAAAATTGTTCTGCCATATTCTATTTACAGGCTCATGTAAAAGACATAAGTGGAGAAGAGTATATAGTATTTGGAATGGTCCTCTTTCTGTGGGAACATGTGCCAGCATGGTCGGTGGTACTGTTTTTCCGGGCACAGAGATTAAACCAGAACTTGGTATGATGTCATAATATTACCTAATATCTGTTCTCCTTATTTTAAAAAATAATGGAACATTTATACTGATTTTCTATTTTTGGCAAAGACTAAAAAGCATTATAGATCCTGGCCTCCTTTCTTAGTTGAAAAGTAAATCTTCTTATGCTATCTAATACTTTGTTCACAGGCACCTGCTGGCATGATAAATAGTCACAGTTACAGTTCCAGAGCATACTTCTTTGACAATCCAAGACGGTATGATAGTGATGATGACTTGCCAAGACTGGGAAGTTCAAGAGAAGGAAGGTAGATGTACTGAATTAGTACTGACATAGATTCAAAAGAAAAAATCTAAGCTTTAACCCAAATATGAAAAGGGTGATTTGTTGATATATGTCAATAAATAAGATCATTTAACATTGGAGCTTAGAACAGTAGATGTTAAACCCATAATGGGACCTGTACTATAAAGAATTCTCATCTGATTCTAAGCCCATATATTACCTTTATTTGAGAAATGCCTTTGGGGGTAAAATGGTACCATTTCATTGCAGGATTCCTTGTTAGTTCAGAGCTGATGGGGGTTGATGAGCAGGGAAGAAATACTATTATAGTGATTTTATATGTTTCCATATCGAGTCTGCTGTTCAAAATCCACAGAGAAACCCTAGATAAAACTCTTGCAAAGCTTAGGTGCCATAGAAAATCTTCATGTGCCCTACTTGTTCCAAAATCTTTGCAAGTCCATACCATTAGCTATGTGTCAGTGCAAAGAGAAAGCCTTAATGCATACCTACATAATGCTTTGAGTTTGATGTAGCACTTTCTATAATCCTTACTTCATCTGGACAAGTTACTTAACCTCAGTTTTTTTAGTCTGTTTTCATCTGTAAGATAGGGATGATAATAGAACCTATCTGATAGGATTGTTGTAAAGATTAAATGAGTGTATGTGTGTGTAAACATACTGTACATATGTATGTATATTCACATATACATATATATATACACACACACAAACGTCTTAGAATAGAACCTACTACATAATAAGCACTATATTGTTATTATTATTATCTGATAATCAAGTTCTACTAGTTTTGAGTGGTATTAATTCATTATTTTCTAATATGTGATATAGAATCAAGGATATTAGATAAAAGTCATTGAATTTTGTAGAGAGCCATTATGTTATTTGGCAAAGAACATATTTCAATATATTCGATACTAACTGTATTATAAAATTCATTGAAAACCAAAAATGCCAACATGACTTATTACATCCTGATCACAGTCCTTTGGCTTTTTTGCCCTTTTTTGTTGCAGTTTATCAAATTCACAAGGTTTGGGCTGGTATGGCACCATGACTGGGTGTGGCAGCAACAGTTACACAGTCTCTCCCCACCTGAATGGACCTATGACAGATACTGCTCCTTTGCTTTTTACCTGTAGTAATTTAGATATGAACAATCACCATAGCTTATATGTAACACCACAAAACTGATGGCATTACCAAGTCGTGATTCTTCAATCGTTTTCCATGAATGTGTATATCCTGTGTGTTTAAATTACATCTACATAAACATTCCATTATCTGTTGCAACCGAAAACAAAGCCTGGAAATGTGGCCGTGTCCAGTGGGGGACACGGCTGTTACTTTTGACCTTGTCCTGGTAAAATGAAGTGCAGTGGAAAGTTTGGAGCAGGAGAAAAGAGGGATTAGATCTTAAGGCACTTGATGGCCTCCAAACATCCTGACTTTGGAACGTCAAATGCATAGTTGCATATTTGCACTTTTATCTTTGTCCTGAAAGAGTACACTGCAGTCCCCAAAGTCATACCCAGTGTTCACATTGGGATATTATGTTGTACACCAAATGAGGAGGCAATTTCCCTACAAAAATCAAAGCCTGTATATTCAGCAGTGTACTCCATGTGGAATTCTTACCCAATAAAGTTTATAGTGTGAACAGTGCACAGAATGAAGGCATACAAATGTACCATTCTTTTAAAAGATCTACTAAAAAGTATGTAATCATTGAAGATAGTTCTTTTAAGCATGATTGTACAGTACCAACTGAAATTATTCAAATAATCATTTTAAACAAATGACAGTAGTAATCCTTTACAGTGAGGACCAGCAGTGTTCTTTGGAAAGCCATAGTCATTTCTTCAAGAGGAAAGTATACCAGTCAAAATTATGTGGCTACTTTGAGTAGACTTAGTCAAGTGATTATTTTGTATGATTAAGATATATGTAGTAGTTTAAGCATGATTCTTCAAGAAAGCAACAGTAATTTTTGCATAGGGAGATTTCGGTAGAAACTTCTTGGGACTAAACAAGTTTACAGATGCATTTAAGAACTATTCATAAAATGTATAATTCTGAGTTAAAACATGAATACATTTTCAAAGGCATTCAATTTAGCTGAAACAAAATATAGCTAATCTTACTTATTCCTATTGAATCAGGATTATCCTCAGGTAAATTAAATCATGATACGTTATTGCAGTGAACTCAAGTGCAATACTTTGTAAGACATGTAATTCCTCCTTTAGTTTTCACATTTTTATATCTTGTATATGGGCAAAGCCAAATTAAATTTAATTCAAATTAATTCCAGCAGTAGACTAAATGAACAACTTATGTAAATGTACTATCTAGGTAAGTATAAAACCAGTGGTTCACAATATTGGAATACTTTTAGAATTACATTTAAACTGTCTTGAATGTCCTATCTTGGATCTAAAAAATAATACATGGTAGGCTAAGGTAATAGAGAATTTTAAAATGCACTTTCTACCAGTGTCTATATGGAAAGAAGTAGATGCTGAATACCTCAAGATGCCAAGGTAACGGGCACACTGGGAAGTTGTCACAACATGCTTAAAGATGACTAACTATATATACAATTGTTTGCTGATCTATTTCTTCAGAACTGGAACTAATACAACTATCCTTTTCTGTCTTTACTTTGATTAGAAAGTTATGTTTTATTTCTACTCTTACATAAAATACCTTTCAACTTTTTGATTAATTGATTCAGTAACTTCATAAAAGTATAACAATAAGTGAAACCCCAAGAAAAACATGAAATTTATAATGCTTTTAATCTTTTGGAAGGCTGGCACACAGCCAAAGAAATTTCATCTTTTTATCATACAAAATGATTCTGAATTCAGTCAAAAGCATAAACTTATAAATGTTACTTTGGGTTTATTTATAATAAATTCTCTCAATGCAACCAAATTATTTAAAAATTTATAGTATAGAAGTTAACCTTGGTAGTAACAGAACAACATAATATGCACTTACCTGAGTATATTTTGATTGCGACTTCAGTTATTGGGTTTCTTTTCAGTATGCCAACTATTTATTTTCCCAATAATGTTAGATATCTAATTATCTAGAACTATCTGAGAAGATCTGTGTTGCCTTTGTTAGTCCTCGGGGTTCAAAGTGATAAAGTAAATTTTTTCTAGTAAAGCTTCCCTAGACTTCCCTAGATAATGCTCCTATTTGACCAGATAAGCAAAGGTTACTTTTTAAAAATATCTCAGATAAAATAAACTTCGTTCTTTCAGCTGCATTAGTTGATTCTTCCAAATCTGAGATTTGTAAATTTCTTACCCCTGACCAGGGTACCTGAATTCTTGCACTTGCCTCCTTATACACATCTCCCACAATATATCACCAAAGACAAAAAAGATAAACTTCTGGCCCAGTTTTTGCTTAAAAATTCCAAAGCACTAGGAGCACTTTAAGTCTGGTCTCGAAAGAAGGAGTTGTTTTAAAATCAAAGGGCTATCGATTCCCTGTTCATCCTGCACTGAAGCACATGATGACAATTTCAAACCTTTTTGGTTCATTACTTAGAACAGAGAATTTCATTGCTTAAGTGTGTAATTTTACAGTGGTTAGCAGTACTTGTTTTTATCGTTTCATTTGGGTGGTCATTAATTTTGAAACTCTTGCCACTCATTATAGCTGGTAGTAGTTTTATGAAAAATGTAATTTATAGCTAAAGTGGCTTTTTTATGCATAGCTGCCTTTTTTTATTGTTTAATGGTGTTTCTCAGCTATATAATCAGTTTCAAACTGGTTGTAAAAGTATAGCTGTGGCCAATGAATGTATTTATTTGTTGTTTCACTAAATTGTAACAAAACACTACTGTTAAAAATAAAAGTGTTTGTGCTTTTATCTGGAGGTCTGGTTTTCTTAATCTCTCTTAACAGACTACACCGATTGAGTTTCTATCATGTAAGGATAAGAAGCCTAGTGCTACCATAGAAAAGAGAAAAATACCTGGAGTTACAAATGACCGTTTGCTTTTAGTGAGCTTATTATTACAGATCTTCCTTGGCTTATCGTAAGTGAAAATGCATCTAATACACCTGGCCTACTGAACATCACAGCTTAACCTAGGCTACCTTAAACATGCTCAGAACACTTACATTAAACTACAGTTGGGCAAAACCATCTAACACAAAGCCTATTTTATAAGAGTGTTGAATATCTTGTATAATTTATTGAATATGTACTGAAAGTAAAAAGCGAAATGGTCCTATGGGTCCAGAATGGTTGTGTGTGGTTTGTTTACCCTTCTGATCGCATGGCTGCCTGGGGGCTGCAGTGCTGCCACTGCCCCAGATCATGAGAGAGGGACATACTGCCTACTGCTAGCTGGGGAAAAACAAAATTCAAAAGTGGAAGTACATGGGCTTCCCTGGTGGCGCAGTGGTTGCGCGTCCGCCTGCCGATGCAGGGGAAACGGGTTCGCGCCCCGGTCTGGGAGGATCCCGCATGCCGCGGAGCGGCTGGGCCCGTGGGCCATGGCCGCTGGGCCTGCGCGTCCGGAGCCTGTGCTCCGCAACGGGAGAGGCCACAACTGAGGGAGGCCCGCATACCACAAAAAAAAAAAAAAAAGTGGAAGTACAGTTTCTGCTGAATGTGTGTTGCTTTTGCACCATTGTAAAGTTGAAAAATCTTAAGTTGAACTATCATTAAGTGTATAACTGTATGTACTTCACATCTAGAGGTGGTATACAGTAATCAGTATTATACACGAATTTGATATGAAATGCCATAACTTAAAATACCAATACGCTATTAGATAGTACATGTTTATTCACACATTAAGCCAAGAAAAATTCTTGCATGAAATAACTTACAACACCTCTCACCTTCTCCTTAGATTCTTTTTTTTTGACATATTTATTGTAGTATAATTGCTTCACAACGATGTGTTAGTTTCTGTTTTATAACAAAGTGAATCAGCTATACATATACATATATCCGCATATCTCCTCCCTCTTGCATCTTTACATTTGGTAGTATATATAAGTCCATGCCACTCTCTCACTTTGTCCCAGCTTACCCTTCCCCCTCCCAGTGTCCTCAAGTCCATTCCCTACGTCTGTGTCTTTATTCCAGTCCTGCCTCTAGGTTTTTCATGACCAGTTTGTTTGTTTGTTTGTTTTAGATTCCATATATATGTGTTAGCATACGGTATTTGTTTTTCTCTTTCGATCTATTTCACTCTGTATGACAGGCTCTAGGTCCATCCACCTCACTACAAATAACTCAATTTCGTTTCTTTTTATGGCTGAGTAATATTCCATTATATATATGTGCCACATCTTCTTTATCCATTCATCTGTCAGTGAACACTTAGGTCTCTTCCTTATCCTGGCTATTGTAAATAGAGCTGCAGTGAACATTGTGGTACATGACTCTTTTTGAATTATGGTTTTCTCGGGGGATATGCTCAGTAGTGGGATTGCTGGGTTGTATAGTAGTTATCTTTTTAGTTTTTTAAGGAACCTCCATACTGTTCTCCACAGTGGCTGTATCAATTTACATTCCCACCAACAGTGCAAAAGGATTCCCTTTTCTCTACACCCTCTCCAGCATTTATTGTTTGTAGATTTTTTGATGATAGCCATTCTGACTGGTGTGAGGTGATACCTCATTGTAGTTTTGATTTGCATTTCTCTAATGATTAGTGATGTTGAGCATTCTTTCATGTGTTTGTTGGCAATCTGTATATCTTCTTTGGAGAAATGTCTACTTAGGTCTTCTGCCCATTTTTGGATTGGATTGTTTGTTTTTTTGATATTGAGTTTGCATGAGCTGCTTGTAAATTTTGGGGGTTAATCCTTTGTCAGTTCCTTCATTTGCAAATATTTTCTCCCATTCTGAGGGTTATCTTTTCGACTTGTTTATGGTATCCTTTGCTGTGCAAAAGCTTTTAAGTTTCATTAGGTCCCATTTGTTTATTTTTGTTTTTATTTCCATTTCTCTAGGAGATGGGTCAAAAAGGATCTTGCTGTGATTTATGTCATAGAGTGTTCTGCCTATGTTTTCCTCTAAGAGTTTGATAGTGTCTGGCCTTACATGTAGGTCTTTAACCCATTGTGAATTTATTTTTGTGTATGGTGTTAGG
>NC_041224.1:134818393-134819144 GCF_002837175.3 Physeter macrocephalus
TGTACAGGAATGCCAGAGATTTCTGTGCATTAATTTTGTATCCTGCTACTTTACCAATTCGTTGATTAGCTCTAGTAGTTTTCTGGTAGCATCTTTAGGATTCTCTATGTATAGTAACATGTTATCTGCAAACAGTGACAGCTTTACTTCTTCTCTTCTGATTTGTATTCCTTTTATTTTTTTTTCTTCTCTGATTGCTGTGGCTAAAACTTCCAAAACTATGTTGAATAATAGTGGTGAGAATGGACAACCTTGTCTTGTTCCTGATCTTACTGTAAATGGTTTCAGTTTTTCACCCTTGAGAAAGATGTTGGCTGGGGGTTTTTCATATTTATGGCCTTTATTATATTTAGGTAAGTTCCCTCTATATCTACTTTCTGGAGGGTTTTTATCATAAATGGGTGTTGAATTTTGTCGAAAGCTTTTTCTGCATCTACTGAGATGATCATATGGTTTTTCTCCTTCAATTTGTTAATATGGTTTATCACATTGATTGATTTGCATATATTGAAGAATCCTTGCATTCCTGGATAAACCCCACTTGATCATGGTGTATGAACCTTTTAATGTGCTGTTGGATTCTGTTTGCTAGTACTTTGTTGAGGATTTTTGCATCTATGTTCATCAGTGATATTGGCCTGTAGTTTTCATTTTTGGGACATCTTTGTCTGGTTTTGGTATCAGGGTGATGGTGGCCTCGTAGAATGAGTTTGGGAGTGTTCCTCCCTCTGCTATATTTTGGAAGAGTTTG
>NC_041224.1:134819619-134820172 GCF_002837175.3 Physeter macrocephalus
ATTTTATTGGCATATAGTTGCTTGTAGTAATCTCTCATGATCCTTTGTATTTCTGCAGTGTCAGTTATTACTTCTCCTTTTTCATTTCTAATTCTATTGATTTGAGTCTTCTCCCTTTTTTTCTTCATGAGTCTGGCTAATGGTTTATCAATTTTGTTTATCTTCTCAAAGAACCAGCTTTTAGTTTTATTGATTTTTGCCATTGTTTCCTTCATTTCTTTTTCATTTATTTCTGATCTGACCTTTATGATTTCTTTCCTTCTGCTAATTTTATTTTTTGTTCTTCCTTCTCTAATTGCTTTAGGTGTAAATTTAAGTTGTTTATTTTAGATGTTTCTTGTTTCTTGAGGTAGGATTGTATTGCTATAAACTTCTATCTTAGAAATGCTTTTATTGTATCCCATAGGTCATCGTGTTTTCATTGTCATTTGTTTGTAGGTATTTTTTGATTTCCTCTTTTATTTCTTCAGTTATCTCTTGGTTATTTAGTAGTGTATTGTTTAGCCTCCATGTGTTTGTATTTCTTACAGATTTTTTCCTGTAATTGATATCT
>NC_041224.1:134820230-134820571 GCF_002837175.3 Physeter macrocephalus
CATTTAAAGCTTGTGTTTCCTTATTTATTTTCATTTTGGATGATATGTCCATTGGTGAAAGTGGGGTGTTAAAGTCCCCTACTCTGATTGTGTTACTGTAGATTTCCCCTTTTATGGCTGTTAGCATTTGCCTTATGTATTGAGGTGCACCTATGTTGGGTGCATAAATATTTACAATTGTTATATCTTCTTCTTGGATTGATCCCTTGATCATTATGTAGTGCCCTTCTTTGTTTCTTCTAATAATCTTTATTTTAAAGTTTATTTTGTCTTATATGAGAATTGCTACTCCTGCTTTCTTTTGATTTCCATTTGCATGGAATATCTTTTTCCATCCCCTC
>NC_041224.1:134820938-134833378 GCF_002837175.3 Physeter macrocephalus
AGCTGGTTTTGTGGTGCTGAATTCTCTTAGCTTTTGTTTGTCTGTAAAGTTTTTAATTTCTCCATCGAACCTGAATGAGATCCTTGCTGGGTAGAGTAATCTTGGTTGTAGGTTTTTCCCTTTCATCACTTTAAATATGTCCTGCCACTCCCTTCTGGCTTGCAGAGTTTCTGCTGAAAGATCAGCTGTTAACCTTATGGGGTTTCCCTTGTATGTTATTTGTTGTTTTTTCCCTTGCAGCTTTTAATGTTTTTTCTTTGTGTTTAATTTTTGATAGTTTGATTAATATGTGTCTTGGCGTGTTTCTCCTTGGATTTATCCTGTATGGGACTCTCTGTGTTTCCTGGACTTGATTGACTATTTACTTTTGCCATATTAGGGAAGTTTTCAACTATAATCTCTTCAGTATTTTCTCAGTCCCTTTCTTTTTTTCTTCTTCTTCTGGGACCCCTATAATTCGAATGTTGGTGCATTTAATATTATCCCAGAGGTCTCTAAGACTGTCCTCAGTTCTTTTCATTCTTTTTTCTTTATTCTGCGCTGCAGTAGTTATTCCCACTGTTTTATCTTCCAGGTCACTTATCCGTTCTTCTGCCTCAGTTATTCTGCTGTTGATCCCTTATAGAGAATTTTTAATTTCATTTATTGTGTTGTTCATCACTGTTTGTTTGCTCTTTAGTTCTTCTAGGTCGTTGTTAAACGTTTCTTGTATTTTGTCCATTCTATTTCCAACATTTTGGATCATCTTTACTATCATTGCTCTGAACTATTTTTCAGGTAGACTGCCTATTTCCTCTTCTTTGGTCTGGTGGGTTTTTACCTTGCTCCTTCATCTGCTGTGTGTTTCTTTGTCTTCTCATTTTTCTTAACTTACTGTATTTGGTGTTTCCTTTTCACAGGCTGCAGGTTCAGAGTTGCTGTTGTTTTTGGTGTCTGCCCCCAGTGCCTAAGGTTGGTTCAGTGGGTTGTGTAGGCTTCCTGATGGAAGGGAGTAGTGCCTGTGTTCTGGTGGATGAGGCTGGATTTTGTCTTTCTGGTGGGCCGGACCACGTCCAGTGGTGTGGTTTGGGGTGTCTGTGACCTTATTATGATTTTAGGCAGCCTCTCTGCTAATGGGTGGAGTTTTGTTCCTGTCTTGCTAGTTGTTTGGCAGAGGGTGTCCACCACTGTAGCTTGCTGGTCGTTGAGTGGAGCTGGGTCTTAGCGTTGAGATGGAGATCTCTGGGAGAGTTTTTGCCGTTTGATATTACATGGAGCCGGGAGGTCTCTGGTGGACCAATGTCCTGAACTCGGCTCTCCCTCCTCAGAGGCTCAGGCCTGACACCTGGCCAGAGCACCAAGACCCTGTCATTCCCATGACTCAGAAGAAAAGGAAGAAAAAAAGAAATAAGTAAAATAAAATAAAGCTATTAAAATAAAAAATAAATATTAAAAATAAAATAAATTTAAAAGTAGTCAAAAAAAGAGGAAAAAAGAAAAGAGAGAAAGAAAGAAGAGAGCAACCAAACCAAAAAACAATTCCAGCAGTGATAACAAGCGCTAAAAAGTATACTAAAAAAAAAAAAAAGGACAGACAGAACCCTAGGACAAATGGTAAAAGTAAAGCTATACAGACAAAATCACACAAAGAAACATACAGACTCACAAAAAGAGAAAAAGGAAAAATATATATATATCTATATATTTTTTTAAAAGGACGGGGAAGTTGTCCCTGGATCACGGAACCCTGGCAGTGGCGGGCTGCACAGGCTCCCGGGAGGGGACGTGTGGATAGTACCTGTGCTTGCACACAGGCTTCTTGGTGGCGGCAGCAGCAGCCTTAGAGTCTCATGCCCATGTCTGGTGTCCGCGCTGATAGCCGCGGCTCGCACCTGTCTCTGGAGATCCTTTAGGCGGCGCTCTGAATCCCCTTTCCTCGCGCACCCGGAAACAATGGTCTCTTGCCTCTTCGGCAGCTTCACACTTTTCCTGGACTGCCTCCCGGCTAGCTGTGGTGCACTAACCCCTTCAGGCTGTGTTCACGCAGCCAACCCCAGTCCTCTCCCTGGGATCTGACCTCCGAAGCCCGAGCCTCAGCTCCCAGCCCCCGCCCACCCCGGCGGGTGAGCAGACAAGCCTCTCGGGCAGGTGAGTGCTGGTCGGCACCGATCCTCTGTGCGGGAATCACTCCGCTTTTCCCTCCGCACCCCTGTTGCTGCGCCCTCCTCCGTGGCTCCAAAGTCCCCCCCATGCCCTCTCCCCCTGTCTCCGCCCACGAAGTGGCTTCCTAGTGTGTGGAAACCTTTCCTCCTTCACAGCTCCCTCCCAGAGGGGCAGGCCCCATCCCTATTCTTTTGTCTCTGTTTTTTCTTTTTTCTTTTGCCCTACCCAGGTACGTGGGGAGTTTCTTGCCTTTTGGGAGGTCTGAGGTCTTCTGCCAGCATTCAGTAAGTGTTCTATAGGAGCAGTTCCACATGTAGTTGTATTTCTGATGTATTTGTGGGGAGGAAGGTGATCTCCACATCTCACTCCTCCACCATCTTGAAGGTCTCTCTCCCCCTTAGATTCTTAAACAGGTAAAAATTAATCTAGCCCATAATTCTGGGCAGCTCTTCTTTGATTATTCAAGAAATTCTTCATTGATGTTTTTCCCTGAAAGAAGAGTTCTTACCATTTTTTCCATAATAGGCCCCTTACATAACTTGCCAAAACCACACAAAATTTTGAATACAGTTTGAGAAGTTTTATTGACCCCCCCCCTAAAATCCACAAATCATTGGGCATCTACTAACTCTTACTGTAAAGAATATTTGGAGTGAAGGTATGACCATTAACATAATGAAGTTGTCACTTTGAAAGCAATTTATTCAGCAAACATTTATTAAGTGTTCATATGCCAAAAACTATGCTATGGAGATGCAGAAATGGATCAAGTTCCTTTTCCTGCCCTTAAGGAGCTCACATTCTAGTAAAGGAGACTTTAAAAAACAAAAACAATACAGTACAATAAGTGACACAATAGAGGTAGGTTGTAATTACAGTGATGACACAAAAGAGGAAGTTCGATGATCCTCCTTGGATGGAACAAGGGCAGTTTCACAGAGGTGTTGCTTTATGCTGGGCCTGCAAGGATACACAGAAATTTTCCAGGTGGGGAAGGATGGCTAGGGCACTTGATAGAAAGAGAATAGCAGGTACCAAGGTGTGGAGGCCTGACTATGCTGCATCTGAAGAACTGTGTGTTTTTTAGGAGAACATGGGGTCGGGGGAGCAGAAAGACCCATATCAGCGAAGCTTGTACACCAAGGAAAGGGGTTTGACTTCCTCCTAAAGCCTCATGAAATCGCTGAGGTGTGTTAAGCAAGGAGTAACGTTGTTAGAGTGCTTCTAGAAAGCCCACTTGGGTAGCATTGTGGGGGGAAAGAAAGGAGAAAGGACACAGGCTTGGGACAAGGAGAAAGGTTCATATTTAGGGAAGAGCAGTGAAAATGGAAAGACAGTGATATATCAGAAACATGGAGATAAAATCCTTAGAGATTAGACATCGGCTGGAAAGGGGAGAAGTGGAGGAGAGAAGTGAGCCTAGAGAATTTAGATGATGATGGTTCTAAAATTAACCAAAGGAAGAAACACAGGCATAAGAGTGGGTTTGGGGGAGAATAACTTTTTAAGACACATACAGGTGTCTATGGGACGACCAATTGAAGATGTGTAGAAGGCAGGTGGACTGAGAAGTCTGGGGTAAAGATACCCCAGTATCTTTACTGGGTTACCCCAGTAACCCAGGGGAAAAAAGCTTTTTAAAGAAGGGGCTATCAACAGTGTCAACCGCAGAAAAAAAGGTCAAGTAAGAAATGGCTTGTGAACGAAACCATGGATTTAGAATTGGGATTTTAGACTTCAAAGGACAATATTGTTAAGAACTACTGAGCCAAAAGCCAAATTTCAGTTAAGGAGCAAGTGGAGGGTGACAAAGTGAAGATAGGAATATTCTTTCAAAAAGATTACCTGTTTAAGAAAAAAAAAAAAAAAAAAGGGCAGGGACATAAGATGAGAGTTAGAGAGGTATACAGGCGAAATAACCATTTAAACCCATCTACCATATTTTCAGAGTACTACAAATGTCCTTATAGTTTTATATTTGGCGCTCACTTCATAGTCCTTTGAGTCTCCAAGAATAATGACTTTATAGTAGGATAGTATCTTTCTTCTCCTGCCCTAGTCAAACGAGGCGGAAAAGGAAAAGAGGACACATATTGTGAAACTTAGTTCTGTGATTATTAATTTAAATATACTGACTACATTTTCATACATTCATTCGACGAATATTTACTGGACACCTACTATGTGTTTGACACTGTACCAGGCCTTACGGACATAGAGAAGAAAATGTATACAGTAGTATAAAGTGGCATTTCTAAGCCATTTTATAAATAAACCCTGCTTTATTAATAATGTTACATCTCAACATGATATACCTGCTAAAACATACAGAGAGGGCCCATAACTTTGAGGTATACAGTTTCTTTTTTCCCTACAATTACCATGTGATATAAATTCCTAAACCCCTTTATATATTTTTATCACTGAAGGTCTTTCCTTAATGAAAACCACTAAAAATTACAGTTTAGTTTTCGGGAGAAAAAAGAAATGAACATCATGTACAAAACCCAAAAATTATATGCCTTATGATTATACAGATCGAGCATTAAAAGGGTAACAAAACTCGAAAAGAATTTTAGATTGGAACTCAAAATGATTCCTGATTCTAAGGCTTATAGTATTATATAGTTCCAGATTTTTTTTCCTGAAAAAAATCATTAAAAAATTATTCACGCTGAAGTGTTCATGGTTCAAAGGGCACAATGCCTGTAACTGACTTTCAAATGATTGAGGAAAATAGTATACGTGTGTATGCATACAGAGAGAGCATGAGAGATAAAGCAAGTATGAACAATTAAGGAATCTGGTAAAAGAGTTCTTTGTACTATCCTGGAAACATTTCTGTAATTTGAAATTTATAAAAATAAAAAGTTTCCCCAAAATTTTATTCAGCATTAGGGAAAGTATTATGAGAATAAATATATAAATCTATTCAACTTTTCACACTGTTTAGAAATCCCCTATGCCTTTGAGTTATCATTGTATCTTTCTACACACCAAAATAAGCCAAGCAAAATAGCAATATAATTCTAAAACTGATTTGTTTCATACCAATGTATTGTAGGGCTGCCAGATAAAACACAGGACTCCCAGTTAAATTTGAATTTTAAAGGAGGAATAATTTTTTGGTATAAGTTTGTCCCAAATATTGCATGGAACATACTTGTATTAAAGAACTATTTGTTGTTTATCTGAAATTCAAGTTTAACTAGGCATTCTGTATTTTTATTTACTAAATCTGGTCACCCTAAATGTTGAAAAATTTTAGGCTGTTAATAATGGGTCATCATGAGCCTGCTTAGCATTTTCCTATAAATGCTTGTCACATTGGCCATAGTTTTATTTATATTACATCTTCTTACACAAAATTATTAAAACATCATTTACTTAGGGTTACCATATATGAATTTGATAATCCTGATTTTACTTAATATTAAACTTTAAAAGTTGTACCACATTATCAAAGTTTTACTCACAATAATATTATACATAGACTTAACACAATTTTAAAAATTGTTTACTTAAAACAATATAATTCCCTTTTACAAAAGCAGCTTTATATAAAATGTTTGGCTTAAGACTGTCATTGCTATTAATGCCTTTGAACGAAATTCCATTCTTTGGCCTCCGTTGTCCAAAAACAGGCACATTTCAACTTGTTTTCTTTAATGAATATTTTGTAACAAGTTCCTGAAGTTTTCTAATTCTTTCACACTTGTTGAAATTCTGTAACCAAAAAAGATTTCACTTAGAAACTATTTTAGATAACTTTTCTCTATAAGTTATTCACTTTCCATTTTCAGAACACAGAAAAAAATTTAAGTAATTTATTTCAGCAAATGTAAAGGTGCATAAACCATTTAATCTATTTTGATGCACTTCAGTTCTTTTTTTTTTTAACATCTTTATTGGAGTATAATTGCTTTACAATGGTGTGTTAGTTTCTGCTTTATAACAAAGTGAATCAGCTATACATATACATATATGCCCATCTCTTCTCCCTCTTGCATCTCCCCACTCTCCCTACCCCACCCCTCTAGGTGATCACAAAGCACCGAGCTGATCTCCCTGTGCTATGTGGCTGCTTCCCACTAGCTATCTATTTTACATTTGGTGATGCACTTCAGTTCTTAATTTGACATGTCAAAACTAAGATAATATTGCCCAGAAATTAGTTATTTTTAATTATTCATAACAGTATTAAAGTTTCAAAATGCAAAATTATAAACTATTTAAGTATTAAAATATGAGGATATTTTAAGAATTCAGAAGTATATTCATATGCTTAGTATTTAAAGACATAGGTATAAAGTATATAAGCAGTAAAATATGTATTTTAAATATGCATAAGTATATGAACACTTAAACTAATCAATATACCATATTTAGTAAATATACAAAGAATCAAAGCGTTTGGACTATAAAGAGTGAGAACAGTAATTGTGTGATCAAATTGTTTTCACTAACTTTTTTTTTTTTTTTTTTGTGGTACGCGGGCCTCTCACTGTTGTGGCCTCTCCCGTTGCGGAGCACAGGCTCCGGACGCGCAGGCTCAGCGGCCATGGCTCACGGGCCCAGCCGCTCCGCGGCATGTGGGATCTTCCCGGACCGGGGCATGAACCCGTGTCCCCTGCATCGGCAGGCGGATTCTCAACCACTGCGCCACCAGGGAAGCCCTTTCACTAACTTTTATAAAAAAGTAAAGTTTGTTATTTTAAGTGTACTTTAGCTCTGTTCTCCACCATGAAAAAAGTTACAAAGTACTCAAATATAACTGTCAAGCTTCTGTATACTAGAGAATGAATTGTGAAGGTCAATTACATCAAATCCAAAATATCAGTCATAATTTTTTTAAGTGAAGTAATGTAGTCCTTAGAAAATGTTATTTTAATAAATCTCTGCATTCTTTAGATATAATAGGCTAGAAGAAATGTATCTATACTTAAATTTTATAATGTAAGTTCCTTATTTCAAGCTTATTTTCTAATCATTTTGATGCAAATTATTTTTAAAAGAACTATTAAGCTTTCTACACAATGGTGAACTCACATGGAAATTTTATGTGTACACCTACATTACACAACATGATTTTTCCAGGACCTTCCAAAAAACATCTGGGCAGCACAAATACTTTTAAATAATTAGAAAAAATATACACTTTCAGCAAGATGAATATTGAAGTCCACTCAGTGAATTAATCATGATTATAAAAGTCAACAGATGAAAATAAAGAATATTATTTAATGATTGTGTGTATCTACAAAGTTATTTCATAAGATCACAGAATTCTGTAGTGAGATAATTTCACTAAAAAGGGTATTTCTTACCCAGTTTTATCTGAAAGTATACATGTTTCATTAGACTTACTTGGCTAGCAGAAACAATTTTGGTAGAAACTAACCTTCCAAATGCATTAAATAATGATACTATTTCTTGTCTGGTTAGATGGAATTCATAACTGGGCCCACTTTCTGGCATATTTGCAATAAGTTTCTCAGAAAACAAGATCTTCAGAGCAGTACCCAAACCCTGAGTCTATAATAAAAACAAGAAAAAAAGAAAAATCAGAAAATTCTTTGTGCAAAGAATGAAAATAGGATTGAGCTTGATATGCTTACCTGAAGCTTTCCCCACAGTCGACATTTCAAACAACCAACACAATCCATGATTCTTGAAATATTTCTAAAATGCAGTCGAAAGTCCTCCTAAAAATAATTTAAAATTTTATTAAAATATAGTATATAGTCAAATACTAAGTATTTCTGAGTGCCTTCTATGTGCCTCACAGTATGCAAGGCACTAGAGGGCACCAGAGTGGGGAACAGAACTGAAGTCAACATCCACGGAGTACCTCCTACACACCGGAATCTTTACATGTACAATTTCATTTCATCTTCACCACAAATCCAAAAGTAGATATCATTATAGTCTACACCTAATGAATTAAAAAAACAAGGTTCAGAGAGGTTACGTAACTTGCCTAAATTCCCATATCTAGTAAACAGCAAATCTAGACCCCAGCCTGCCTGCCTCCAAAACTAGACTATTTATATATATATACAAAGGTAACTGAGTTGAGATGTTCTGTTGTATGTGATTATTAACCATATGCCAATATCAGGGGAGGGGGACGGGGGTCGTATGACATCATTTACCAAAAAAAGAAAGAGGAAAAAAACAAAGGAGGATGAAGAACCTAGGGGTAAGACGGGAATAAAGACACAGACCTACTAGAGAATGGACTTGAGGATATGGGGAGGGGGAAGGGTAGGCTGTGACAGAGTGAGAGAGTGGCATGGACATATATACACTACCAAACGTGAAATGGATAGTCGGTGGGAAGCAGCCACATGGCACAGGGAGATCAGCTCTGTGCTTTGTGACCACCTAGAAGGGTGGGATAGGGAGGGTGGGAGGGAGGGAGACGCAAGAGGGAAGAGATATGGAAGCATGTGTATATGTATACTGATTCACTTTGTTATGGAGCAGAAACTAACACGCCATTGTGGGGCAATTATACACCAATAAAGATGTTTAAAAAAAAAAAAACAAACAAAGGAGGGAGGGAGGAATAAAAACCTTTGGTTTCATAATAGTTAAACTAAAACCCTTCTCTCTGGTATTAATTAGGTAAATCAACCAGACCTTTGATTATTATTGACATTATTATCACACAAAAATATATAGAATATAGTGAAATCCATGTACCCTCCACCAAGTTTCAGAAAGAAACCATTACAATGAAGCCTCCTATGTATCCCTTCAAAGTCCCATATCCCACCTTCTGTAACTATTCTGAATTTGGTGTTTATCATTCCTTTTTCATCTTTATACTTTTAATATATATATATATATATATATATATATATATATATATATATCCATGAACACTAGGGTATTATATTGTTGATTAAAGAGCAACATGCATTAAACTCATCCAAAAGTAGTACATGTCTTTAAGGAATAAAGAAGAAAGAAGGGAAGCCAAGAACATATCCTTCTTTTACTACAGTGGAAATTATTAATTAATCCTCCAAGTGACTCCCTGTCCGAATTTATAGTGGAATCCCAAGCTTACGGTACTCGAAACAGGAAATTTGACATACAGTTCAGATGGAACATTCATTATACCAAATGGCCTATAACTTTGGAAGCATATAATGTTTTATTTGTTTTTCTTATGTGATAAACCACACACTGGGCTCAGTCAGAAGAGAACAAGACCAAAGATCTAAAAATGGGAATAAATCAGCAGACTGGAACCTGCTATTCAAAGCAGACCTCAATTCATACTCTGGGGACAGTCTTTCCCCATGTGCTTCATTCAGCCTGAGACTTTGAAACTGCCATTACATGTATTAATAAAAGATTTACAATAGGATCCCAGATCTTAAATCTTATTGATTTAATACAAAGCCCAAATAATTAATATTAAATGTCACCATATGTTAGCAATATTCTATATCTTGTGTTTCTGTACCTTTTGGACTGAGTTCAGTAGGAGGTCATTCTAATTTTAAACATACTTAGAAAAAATATTTACCCAGCAATATTTCCCTAAGTAGATTTTTGGTGATTTGAGGTTTCCTTTAAACTTGTGTTTCAACCTTGAATTAAAGGAAATTCACACTTTTAACATTAATAACAGAGCACTAAAATTAAAGTAGATGTTCTCATCCAATGAGAGGCTGACCTCTGGAGGATTTAATAGTTGGTATAAGAGTCTACAAAATCCCTGTGTAGACAAGCATTTGTTTATAGACAGAACAAATAGCTCACATGTATGCACTATAAATTTCCAAATGGATATAAATTTTATGATTAATAAAACACAACTTTTACTTTAAAAGTATTACTAAATGCATAGTGGATTTTTGGCAGTTATATTTTCACAATCAATAGATGCTAAAAACACTACTGTCATGGGGAGAAGCCTTAAAAGTTCTTGACTTAGACTCGTAAAGGTTGGAAGCCTCTATTCGAAATGATTGTGCTTCCTTTTGTACACATTGTCTAACCTTGGTATTTGAATCTATGTTCACTAATTCAAACACTTGAATATGGCAGCTCTTGAGTAAATCCCTATGTGGCACGTACAGAGAATAAACGTGGTTGCTTACAAGAGCCAAAATAACATCGCAAATTTAAAACCAAGCACAAATGCTTAAATGTACTTAATATGCTAGAACCAAATTAATAAGCTTGAAATTTACTAGATCAGAACAAGGAGAAAATCCTTGTGACTTCCACAAATGACAATCAATGTCCAATAACCTGAGTATATTCTAAAGTTAACCCAGATTAGAAAAATGTATGATCCTTAAAATAACCAGAACCTAAATCATTTACAAATTCTCCTTGTTAATTTACACAGTTTTGGAGTCAATACTTAAAATTATAGTCAGTGGGTAGAATAATCAAACATTCTGTGGTTAAACATTGTGATCTATATTCAATGAAACCAATTGACCAAAAAACAATTCTCACCCAATTCTCAGATGTTTTATAAGCCTTCAGGTGAGATCCTATTCTACTGTGAATTGAACACTAAACAATTCTTTCATACAAGTCCTCTCTTTCTAACCATACACTGACAGAGTATAAAGGAGACAAGATGAGATTTTCAAATGAACTTATATGACTGTTCAAATCCATGATATTCACCATAAACTGCTATTTTTTAAAAAAGTAAATATCTGATATCAACAAGTTTCCTTGGTGTTTTACTCCTTTCTTGTAAAAGGACTCAGAAAAATTATCTGTTAAATTTCACAGGATATGAAAGCTGAGTGTTTCAGAGTTTCGATAAAATGAAAACGATGTGAGAAATATTTCTAATCTGCACAATATAAAATGAGTAGATGCCAAAACACTCTCCATAAACCAGCAAGTATATTAAAAATAAGAAAGATATCAAAAATAGTATGGAAAAAAGTCTTATTACAGCATCTTCCCCCTCAATTCTAAGTTCCTGGAAACTGTTTGGGAGGTTATATAAGCACTGAGATACATATTTCTAGCAAGAATGCTTTAAGTAGGAGGTAGATGGGAGGTCAAAAATAACTATTACCTAACAGCAAAAAAATGGATTGCAAAAAGTATTTTGTTTGCAAGCTGCAAAAAGATCAGGTTCTTTCATTATCGAAAGAGACAAAGAATTAGAAACAAAGGAAGATTGTTTGTTATGACTATTCTGATGAAATCAGATCCAGCCCAGTCCGACTGAGGGCCACCTGCTTTACCTACCTATAGCTTTATAACTGAGAACAGTAATATAATTTTACTTAAGTCCTCAAAAAGACTTAGAAATCCCCTGAGGGTAGAAGCATCTCTCCCTTTAGTGACAAAAATCATGCTCTACATCCAGTGAGCGTTTAATAAATCTTCCCAGTGAGGTATTTTATTTGCAGTATTTTGAGGCAAATATGCACAAAGATGGTCTTGCCTGGGGTCATACCTCTATTAAGAGGTAAGGCAAAGACCAGAGCCCATTTTGTGTGATCTCAGGTCTTCTGTTCTTCCCAGAACTGCATCCTGGTGTAACTAAATTTCTTTAACTCCCAGTGAATGAGATGAATTGACAAAACAATACTGTAAAACCTCTCCACCTAAAGAGCATCCTGTAATTTAGCCAAAACTATTTTTAGAATTCTCTCCAGCAAAAGACAGACTAATTCTGCCCCTTGTGCTCTAGATCCCTTTCCTTTCATTCATAAGTTCTATTTACTACATGAGAGCATAAATGTGAAATGAAAGCCTTCTGGAAAGAGTACATATTTCTGTTGTTATTTTGAAAACAACACAAACTAGATCTTAAATTGGACCTGCTTTTGGACTTCCTTTTTTCTTGAGGAAAAGAAAGATTATGACTCTGACTTTTCTTCTAATTTCAGGATGTATATCAAGATTTATTGTTAAGAATAAAAACACGGCCTTTATTCATACCTGTATGAGTTTGTATTTAAAAATTAAGTATAAAATTATTACCTTTAGTTTGTTTGCTTCTTTTTTGTCCCCAGCAAAATATGAATTCTCATCAAAATGCAAAGGAAATGACCTACATTAAAAAAAAAACATAAATAAAATAAATTCTCTGCATAGAAGAGAAAATATTTTCATGTATTATAAAACATTAAAAGTCCTGCTGAGGGCTTCCCTGGTGGCGCAGTGGTTGGGAGTCTGCCTGCCGATGCAGGGGACGCGGGTTCGTGCCCGGTCCGGGAAGATCCCACATGCCGCGGAGCGGCTGGGCCCGTGAGCCATGGCCGCTGAGCCTGCGCGTCCGGAGCCTGTGCTCC